>NC_057797.1:630618521-630750229 GCF_018294505.1 Triticum aestivum
GTGTTGGAGTTATGCTTGACGTAGGTTGTTCTAGGATCACTTCTTGATCATAGTTTTCTCGATCATGCTTTGCCTTCTCTTCTCGGTCTCATTTGCGTATGTTAGCCACCATATATGCTAGTCGCTTGCTGCAGCTCCACCTCATACCTTTTACCTTACCCATAAGCTTAAATAGTCTTGATCGCGAGGGTGTGAGATTGCTGAGTCCCCGCGACTCACATATACTTCCAAAACCAGCTTGAAGGTGCCGATGAGCCCGTGCAGATGACACAACCAAGCTCAGGAGGAGCTCTTTGAAGATCTTGTCCTTTGTGTTGTTTCGTTCTAGTCGATCAGTAGTGGAGCCCAGTTGGGGTCGATCGGGGACCTTTGTCGCATTTGGGGTTCTTCTTTTATTTTGGTTCCGTAGTCAGACCTTGATTGTATCTGGTTGATGTAATGCTTTATTCCTGTATTGTGTGAAGTGGCGATTGTAAGCCAACTATGTATCTCTTTCCCTTATGTATTACATGGGTTATGTGAAGATTACCTCACTTGCGACATTGCTTTCAGTGCGGTTATGCCTCTAAGTCGTGCTTCGACACGTAGGAGATATAGCCGCATCGAGGCCATTACAAGTTGGTAACCAGAGCCTTCCCGACCTTAGGAGCCCCATTGCTTGATCGTTACTAGTGGCCGAGTTGAGTCTAGAAAAATGTTTTGAGTCATTTAGGAATTATATATTAGAGAGTTTAGGAATTCTTTTTACTCCCCAGTCCCTTCATCACGCTGGTGAGGCATCCTGACGTAGAGTTTTGACTCTTCTCTCCTCAAATTTCACTAAAATAAATTGTTCTTGGTGCCTCCTGTCATTTAGGGGTTGTGGCAGTGTCCCGGGGAGTTGAGCTCCGAGGTGTTGTCGTCACAATTTTATCGTTGCAGTTCTGGAATACCTGAGTTTAGTTTCGTCGACATCGAAAATCTCTTTTACGCAGTTGTTGGTGAGATAACCTCGACGCCACCCAGTACTGGGGCGGGAGTTCGGGAGTATTGCCATAACTCGTATAACGGATGGTTTTCGAAGGTTGAGGTAGACGATTTCCGAAGGTTTCTTGTTTATGTGTTGAAGGATGAATACAGCTGGATGTAGGATTTGCTAGTTTGGGTGAGATATTATGCTTCCCCTATATCCCCAACACCTGATTGCATAACCGGAAAATTTCGGGAGTTTATAAGTGGGAATTCAAGTAACTCCTAGGATTTCTTTCCGACAGATGTATGATGTGAAATTGGGGTTCAACGTCTAGTGGTCCGCCTATTCACGGTTGGTTTTACAGTGGTCTCGTTGTGTCTTAAAGAGTCCTTGGCTATGCCGACTCGGGGACGCTTCGTATGTCATGTGCACTGCCTTGTACATGATGGTGCTGTATGATCGAGCCCGTGTAGGCCCCACCACGAAAACTTCGGACGAAATCTCTATCATATGTTTGTTCTGGCTTTTTTTGCAAGTCAATCCTTTGTTTTGTTTTTGAGTTGTGGTATTCGAGTTGCTTCAATGTGAAGTGTTGATTCCATACCCTCTCTAAACGGTGTTCTCATACTCCAATGTGAACACTAATCCTTCATGATAATCGCGATTGACATGTCAATCCTTTTTCAACCGGCGTGTCTCTCTTCAAGTGGATCCGATCATTTCAACTTCCGCAAGATCAATTATCATTTTTTTCTCAACGGTGTTTGTTTCATCTGTCTCCAAGTTGCCTATGTTTTTCCCGCCCTCCCACCCCTTTTTTCAAGGAATCCGATGTGCTTACCAAGCATCCTTTTTATTCTTGCGAAGTCTCTCCATCATTTTCCGTCAATATTCTTATCCGGTGATTCTCATGAAAATGCTAACAGAGCTTCTAGTTCATCATTCTTCGTTTTCTTTTATCCGAGGAATTCAATTCAAACTTTGTGGATCATATCCCTTTTCCTCATTTCAAGGTTTTCTCATGCCGGTGCAATTCTTAATCGTTCACCTCTAGCTATACTATTGTCCCGGAGTGCTCAAGATATCTCAGAAGGCTCGTCCTTTCATTCAAGATTAGTTCTACCTATTTCGAGGTTGTTATCTCATTCAAGCCATTTAATTCAACCGGTGCAACCTCTCTTTTAAATCATTCAATGGTGTTTCTTTTGAGTGGGCCCTAACCCACAGGTCTTTTCCCAGGATCTTACCTGACACTTCTTATTTTCCTGGAGCTATCCTCAAATTTCTTTTCGAAGTTTGACGTAAGAATGATTAATCATCAGTCAAATGTCTTTCTCCAAGATCTTCCAAATTGTTTTCATCATTGGTTCAACTTTTCTATTCTTCTTTATTCCGGAGTGTCTCAACAATTCATGGTGGTGTTTCTCGTCGTCATTCTCAGATTTTGAAGACAGAGGAAGAGTTAATCTTCAATCATATCTGTTCTCGTGAGATTCGTGATTCTAGCTTGCTGCCATCCTCCCATAATTGTTTCGGTTGTGTGAATTTATTTTCACCCATCCGGAGTAATTCAGAGTATTTTCAGTTTGATTCTCCGAAGGCCATCATCTCGGGATTATTCATTCTAGCCTTCAGCTCTCATCCTTCTAATTTTAATGGTGCATCAATAAAATATCCTCTAATCAGTGCATGATCTCTTCGTTCTCTCATATATAAATTCTCTCAAGCATCTTCTTTCATTTGCTAATTCTTCCCAGTGTTTCTTTATCTTTGCTTCGTTCATTTCCAATTCTTACGGTGGTCCATTCAAGAGTTCTCTTCCTTGGTCACCATATCAATTTATTCGTTGTTTCAACCCTTCTGGTGGTTCGTGCAATACCTTCTCAAGTTTGCGCTATATCTCTCTTAATCCCTTCTACGAGAATAAGTAGTGTGCCAAATCCATTGTTTGTCATCAATTTAAATTGGTGAAGGATAAGCATAATGTAATTCTTAATCTTGTTTCATCGAGTGAACTCAATTCCTTATCCTGGAGGTTCATCAAAATTCTTATTTCCAATTGTTCATCTTCTCTTTTTCCCGGAGTTCCAACCTTTTTTTTCAATTACATCTCCACGGAGATTCATTTAAATCATTGCAAGGCTTCAACCTTATTCTTTTCATCCTTCATTTTGTTTGATCATTTCTTTTGTTGCCGGAGTTCTTCATGATGGTTCATCAAGGATTTAATTCCTTCTCGAAGTGTTCGTCAAGATTCTTTTCAGGGGAGCTCAAGTTTTCTTCTTCTTGCTATCCGGAGTGCAATTCTTCCTACCGTATCATTGGAGGTGGTATTATGTCATTCTTGATAATTTGAGCTCATGTGTCATGATTCACATATTGTTAAGAATGACGTATTTTAAATCCATCAACCTATTCGTTGGAATTATCTTGGGCTATATTTCACCTAGAGCGTTCCCTAAGGATTGTTGCTACCTATGGTGCTCTTAAAGGACCCAAATTCTTCTTTCATCCTTCCGGTGAAATAAGCTTTCTCGTCTCCTTGTTCATACCAATCCAATTCTTTTCCCGTGAGTGGCAAGTTGTCACCTCATAATTTTGAGATGTCTTCTATAAGACCATATCAAGCTTATTCTTTTCGTTGTTGGTTTTTCAACAACTCCGTTCTAGCATTTGTGGTAAGCGTGCTTCTTCAAGATCTTGTTTTCCCTTCGTTCATTCCATTCCATTCTTACTTTTTTTATGGAGGCTTTGTGATGTTGCTCTCTTCAACCCATCTTTTCGTTTTGTCAGGATCGTGTTCTTTTCATGTCTATCCTTTTAACCGGAGTGTTGTACCCTTTTTGCACAAGTTCTTTTCGCCTTATCAAGCCTTGCAGCTCTATTCAACCAGAGTGCTTCCCAAATTTGTTCTTCCTTGTCCCTCTTTACTAACGGAGGTTTTCAACTTCGTTCATCTCCGTGGTATTTTTTCTCTCTCGACATGGCTTAACCTTTTTCAAGGTTCTTTGGTTTCACTCGTTTGTCAAAGAAGCAACTTAGTCTTACCTCTTCTCTTTCTCTTTTGTTTTCCCTCCGGTGCCATTCTAGGTCTCGGGACGAGATCCTCTCGTAGTGGTGGAGTGTTGTAACGCCCCGAGACCGTTGCTCCAGGTATCTTCCAGTTATTCGCCGTCGTTGCCATGTCATTCGCTTGCGTGTTGCATCTTGCCATGTCATCATCCGCATTGCATCTGCATGTTTTCAAAAACTTGCATCCGTCCCGGTATCCTCGTTCTCTCCGTTGTCCGTTCTGAGCTCAACCACACTTGCACGCGCCCGCAGCACGTCCGAAATATTATTTTATAAGTGGCTGGGAAATGTTCTCGGAATGGGTTGAAAGTTGGCGTGCGGTGTTGTTTTGCTGTCAGTAGACCGCCTGCCAAGTTTCATTGCATTCGGAGTTCGTTCGACGGCCCAATGTTCGACGGCCGGTCTTTTCGTCGAACGTTTTCGGTCCCCGGAAACCGTTGTCGGGTCTCTCTCTCTCTCTCTCTCTTCTCTTCACTCAGCCCGAGGTTTTCTGCACAGCCCACCACCACTCACCACCAGGCCCAACCTAACCTCTCTCGTCAGCCCACGGCCCTCCTCGCGCGCATCCGAAAGCTGTCCCGGACCCGACCCGGGCAGTCGTCACCGTTGGATCCGGATCATCCCCAACGTCTACAAAACATCACCGTTTTCATATTTGTACTTCCTAGTGTATTTTTCTCGACCGCTCGATTTTAATCGGAGGGACAAGGTAGCCCCTTCCCAAATCCATCTGCTATAAATATCAGTCCAAAACCCTAATTTCTAGGAGGTTTGTCCCATCGCAGCGCCGCCTCTCCACCAAATCCTCATCGGGATTTCCACTGCCCGATCCACCCAACCAGCTCGCAGCCGCCTCCCCTTCCCTGCTCCCGTGCGTGTCCAGCACCAAAGGAGAGGTGCTCCTCGAGCCCTCGATCCAGCGCGCAGGCACCTGAGCGCCTCCTCACCTCGTCCCCGCGTTGCTCGTCAGAAGTTCCAGCAGGTCTCCTGCCTCGCCGGAGGTTGACTACGACCGCCCAGGCCAGTGCTCCACCGTCCCGTGCCCTTCCCTCTCCTTCCTTCCGTTCTCGTTTCTTCTCCTCTCAAGGTCTCTCTCTCCTGTGGATCGCAGGAATCCTGCCGCCGTTGTTCAAGCTCCTCGAGCGCCCAGATTCGCTTGTGTCCGTCACCGTCCCCGTCATATCCGGCGAGTCCAGCGCCTCGACCTCGTCCTCACCAAGTGCATCGCCAAGCCCACGTCCTCTCCAGCGTGGCGCCCACCACTTCAAGTTCCTCACCATGTCGCATCTCCTCTGCAATGAGCGGCAGCTGCAGCCACTGCAACCACCCCGCGCCATTGCCTGCATCGCCTCGGCCCCGGCCAAAATGAGCGCGACTCCGAGCGCTCCTGAGCTGCTCTTCCTCCCGCTGGCCTCCTCTATGCGCCAAGTTCGCCGCTGTCGTCCAAATCCCTCACTGTCAGCCTCTGCTTACCCTGCTATGAGCAGCAGTTTGGGATCGAGCCCGTTCGCCCGTTCGTTGACCATTCCCCATCGACCGCGCCACCACTGGAAGACTTCGCCCTTACCTGGCGGCCCAGATCCGTTGGCCCACCACTCTGCTTCCACTTTCGGGTTGAGGCCTAATGTGAGCACCAAATCCAGCCCTCCTCTCTGTTGGGCCAGACGGATTCGTCCCATTACGTTTTTTTCCAGTTCTGGAGGTTTTTCCTATTTATCCGAAGATGTCAGTTTTACCGAAAAGACCCTCATGTTCATACATTTAATAACTCACAATCTATGCATCGCATGTAAAAACTTTATATATGAAACTTGACTAGAATTTCATCTAGTTTCATAATATGCCACTTTCATCCATGTTTAAAATGTTTAATATGTTGTTTGTTTAAATTTGCTTAAATAACTTGTTAAAATGGTTTTATTCATAACTAAATAACCGTAACTCGGTTTCTAATAAACTTTATATGTAAATGGGGTAGAGAAATGCCTAGTTTAACATGATGCACTCACCTAGCATGTTTAACATCTCTAAAATTATGTTTAGGGCAGAACAGTACCATAACCAAAATATGCACATGAGGATTTTTCCGGAATTGTTGTTTGTTGTTCCGGCCTCATTTAAACTTGCCTAGTGAGGTAGTTTTCATATGCTTCACGTCTTGCCATGCTAACAACATTTAATCTTGTTGGGCACATAAACGAGAGAGAACTAAATAAGTCATGTGGTGTTTTCTTCAATATGTAACTCCGTTGCATAATGAGCTCCACTTAAATTGTAGGTTTGCTTGTGCACTTTGCCTTGCCTTGCTTCTTTTAACCGGACATGCATCATACTCGATTGTGCATCATGCCATGTTGATGTGTTGGTTGTTTACTATGTTGTTTGCTTCTTTCCGGTGTTGCTTCTTCGGCTTGGTTCCGATAACGTCGTGTGTGTGAGGATCCTTTCGACTACGTCCGTTTGTCTTCTTCATGGACTCATTCTTCTTCCTTGCGGGATCTCAGGCAAGATGATCATACCCTCGAAATCACTTCTATCTTTGCTTGCTAGTTGCTCGCTCTTTTGCTATGCCTATTCTGTGATACCTACCACTTGCTTATCATGCCTCCCATATTGTTAAGCCAAGCCTCTAACCACCTTGTCCTAGCAAACCGTTGTTTGGCTATGTTACCGCTTTGCTCAGCCCCTCTTATAGAGTTGTTAGTTGCAGGTGAAGATTGGAGCTTGTTCCATGTTTGGAACATGGATATTTTGTTGGGATATCACAATATCTCTTATTTAATTAATGCATCTATATAGTTGGTAAAGGGTGGAAGGCTCGGCCTTATGCCTGGTGTTTTGTTCCACTGTTGCCGCCCTAGTTTCCGTCATATCGGTGTTATGTTCCCGGATTTTGCGTTCCTTACGCGGTTGGGTTCCAATGGGAACCCCTTGACAGTTCGCCTTGAATAAAACTCCTCCAGCAAGGCCCAACCTTGGTTTTAGCATTTTCCACCTAGCCTTTTTCCCTTGGGAGTCGCGCATCCCGGTGGTCATCTTTATTTTAAACCCCCGGGCCAGTGCTTGTCTAAGTGTTTCTCCAACCTAGAGCACCGTGCGGGGCCGTCCCTTGGCAACTTGGGTTACGTTGGCTTCCGTACGCTTAGCTTATCCTGTGTGCCCTGAGAACGAGATATGTGCAGCTCCTATCGGGATTTGTCGGCACAGCGGGTGGTCTTGCTGGACTTGTTTTACCATTGTCGAGGATGTCTTGTAACCGGGATTCCGAGTCTGATCGGGTCTTCCCGCTAGAAGGAATATCCTTCATTGACCGTGAGAGCTTGTGATGGGCTAAGTTGGGACACCCCTGCAGGGATTTGAACTTTCGAAAGCCGTGCCCGCGGTTATGGGCAGATGGGAATTTGTTAACGTCTGGTTGTAGAAAACCTGAAGTTGACCTTAATTAAAATACATCAACCGCATGTGTAACTGTGATGGTCTCTTCTCGGCGGAATCTAGGAGGTGAACATGGTGTTGGAGTTATGCTTGACGTAGATTGTTCTAGGATCACTTCTTGATCATAGTTTTCTCGATCGTGCTTTGCCTTCTCTTCTCGCTCTCATTTGCGTATGTTAGCCACCATATATGCTAGTTGCTTGCTGTAGCTCCACCTCATAACTTTTACCTTACCCATAACCTTAAATAGTCTGGATCGCGAGGGTGTGAGATTGCTGAGTCCCCGTGACTCATAGATACTTCCAAAACCAGCTTCTAGGTGCCGATGAGCCCATGCAGATGATGCAACCAAGCTCAGGAGGAGCTCTTTGAAGATCTTGTCCTTTGTGTTGTTTCGTTCTAGTCGATCAGTAGTGGAGCCCAGTTGGGGTCGATCGGGGACCTTTGTCGCATTTGGGGTTCTTCTTTTAGTTTGGTTCCGTAGTCGGACCTTGATTGTATCTGGTTGATGTAATGCTTTATTCCTGTATTGTGTGAAGTGGCGATTGTAAGACAACTCTGTATCTCTTTCCCTTATGTATTACATGGGTTGTGTGCAGATTACCTCACTTGCGACATTGCTTTCAATGCGGTTACGCCTCTAAGTCGTGCTTCAACACGTAGGAGATATAGCTGCATCGAGGGCGTTACATTATTTAATCCAATGGAGCACTTGATTTTGCATCTACCAAGCGAGGCAAGATTGGGGGGGGGGGCGTGCAAAATCGTTGGTGCTACGCAACTGAGAGGATGCAGAAGACACTACGAGCAAAATGTAAAAATAAACATAGAATTGCAGCATCGATGGTTGAGGCATTCATTACTAAGGAGGCGGCAAACTTCGTGATAGCACACCACGAAGCCAAAAATCGTCATTTGGATAATCCAAAGCCTTGGTACAATGCTGACGAACCTAAAAAGGGTGGATTCAATCTCAGCCTATTCAAAGGGGATCTCGCACCAGTCGGTGCTTCTAGTTCCTTAACGTTGGATTTCGAAGAATGGCAAATCATTTCATTGTATATCTTCACGAACCTAACAGAAGTGTGGCCGTACATCGAGTAAGTTCTCGGTACATTGTTTTGCAACTTCCAATTCTGTTGAACTGCTCTTATTCCAGGATAAATTTAATACAGTCGATACGTCGCCAAATTCTCGTATGGAGCGGTCATCCAAAAGGATTCCGTCGAAGAGTATGAGCTTATGGTAAAGCATGGAGGCGGCTATCCCGGTTTCATCTCTTGGTTCAAAAAGGGCAATTTCCATTAGACCATTTCATTTCTTCGTCTAATTTTTGGCTAATGCAACAATCCCTTTCGTATTAAACTTGTAGGATAATTTAGAGTTTATGGACGCCGATTTGAGACAAGTCACTAATGGTTTTGACTTGAAGGTCCGTTCATTTGTCAAATGCGGCATTAATGGGTATCACTTTCGTACCTATGGCAAGAAGCTATCTATCGCCTACCGAAAGTCTACAAATTGTTGTGTCTCTGCTATCTGCGAAGCAGATACCGAGTATTATGGAAGAGTAGAAGCAATTTATGAACTTCAATTCTATGGTGCAAACCCACCAAACGTCGTAGTCTTCAAATGTTATTGGTTCTAGCCGAAGGAGACTAGAAGGACTCATGAACAATTAGGGATAGTGGAAATCAAACATAGGACCCAATTGGATGTTCCTGATGTCTATATAATGGCTCAACATGCAACCCAAGTTTTCTATCTACCGTGGGCCTGTCAAAGTGATCCAAATCTCAATGGTTGGGATGTCGTTTATGAAGTGCCGCCACGTGTTAGACCACCTCCCCCAATGAAGAGGATTATGAACCTCACATTAACCCAGACACATATGAAGGAGAATTCTTCCAAGAAACACGTCTTTCCAAAAAAAATTCAAGAACCGCTCTACTCCACCCCAGAACATTGAAGTAGACAGCGACGGTGAACCCGACTTCAGCCCTGAGCCGGAACAAGAAGAGCCTGAACTAGAGAGGTTACTGATGTGGATGACCTGCTAATGCTTGACCGATTACGTAAAGGTGCCCTTCCACATGATGATGCATTTATTAATGATGATGATGAGAACGTCATTACTAATAGTGATGGTTGATATGTCTCCAATGTATCTATAATTTTTGATTGTTCCATGCTGTTATATTATCAATCTTCGATGTTTTATAATCATTTTATAGTCCTTTTATATCAATTTTTTGGTACTAACCTATTGACATAGTCCCAAGTGCCAGTTGTTGTTTCTATGCATGTTTTTTACATCGTAGAAAATCAATACCGATCGGAGTCCAGATGAAAAAAAACTTTACGGAGATTTTTTATGGACTAGAAGACACCTAGTGGGCCAAGGCTGCCCCTGGGGGGGTGCTCCGAGGAGAGAACAACCCACCAGGGCGTGCCAGGAGGCCCAGGTGCGCCCTGGTGGGTTGTGCCCACCTCGGGTGCCCCCCGGACCGCCTCTTTGCTCTATAAATACCCCAGTATTCCAGCAACCCTAGGGGTGTCGACGATAATCAAGTCAAGTCGCCGTAGAGTCCAGAACAACCAGATCCAATCTAGACACCATCACGGATCGGGTTCACCACCTCCATTGGTGCCTTTTCGATGATGCGTGAGTAGTTCTTTGTTGACCTTTGGGTCCGTAGTTAGTAACTAGATAGCTTCCTCTCTCTCGTTTGATTCTTAATAGAATAGTCTCTTGGAGATCCATATGATGTAACTATTTTTGCGTTGTGTTTGTTGGGATCGGATGAACTTCGAGTTTATGATCAGATCTATCTTTTAATATCTATGAAAGTATTTGAGTTTCTTTGATCTATTTTATGCATGATTGCTTATAGCCTCGTATTTCTTCTCCGATATTTGGGTTTTGTTTGGCCAACTTGATCTATTTATCTTGCAATGGGAGAGGTGCTTTGTAGTGGTTTCGATCTTGCAGTGTTTGATCCCAGTGACAGAAGGGGAACGGACACATATGTATCGTTGCTACTAAGGATGAAATGATGGGGTCTATCTCTACATAGATAGATCTTGTCTACATCATGTCATCGTTCTTATTGCATTACTCCGTTTCTCCATGAACTTAATACACTAGAAGCATGCTGGATAGCGGTCCATGTGTGGAGTAACAGTAGTAGATGGAGGCAGGTGTCGATCTACTAATCTTGGACATTATGCCTACGTAATGATCATTGCCTGGATATCGTCATGATTATTTGAAGTTCTATCAATTATCTTGCAATGGGAGAGGTGCTTTGTAGTGGTTTCGATCTTGCAGTGTTTGATCCCAGTGACAGAAGGGGAACGGACACATATGTATCGTTGCTACTAAGGATGAAATGATGGGGTCTATCTCTACATAGATAGATCTTGTCTACATCATGTCATCGTTCTTATTGCATTACTCCGTTTCTCCATGAACTTAATACACTAGAAGCATGCTGGATAGCGGTCCATGTGTGGAGTAACAGTAGTAGATGGAGGCAGGTGTCGATCTACTAATCTTGGACATTATGCCTACGTAATGATCATTGCCTGGATATCGTCATGATTATTTGAAGTTCTATCAATTGCCCAGCAGTAATTTGTTTACCCACTGTTTGCTATTTTTCTCGATAGAATCCAATAGTGAAACCTACATCCCCGGGGTCTCTTTCTCATATTAGTTGCCTTTGCAATCTATCCTATGTGCCTTTTATTTTCAGATATATTTGATCCAAAAATACAAAATACCTTGCTGCAATGTATTTTATTTGGTCTTCGATCTATCATTATTTACAACTCTCTCACGACCGTTTGCCCATCTTGGGTCGCCGCTACCCGTAAGGGATTGACAACCCTTTTTACACGTCGGGTTGGGAGTAGTTGTTATTTGTGTGCAGGTGTTGTTTACGTTGTGTTACTTGGTTCTCCTACTGGTTCAATAACCTTGGTTTCATTTCTAAGGGAAATAGCTACCACCGCTGTACTGCATCATCCCTTCCTCTTTGGGGAAATACAGACGTAGCTTCAAGTGACATCAAAAGGAATTTCTGGCGCCATTGTCGGGGAGCACCTTCAACATATACCAGGTTCCTAATCACAAATCTCATCTCCTTGCAACTTACATTATTTCCCATTTGCCTCTCATTTTCCTCTCCCCCACTTCAAAAAAATTTGCTGTTTTATTCGCCCCTCTTTTCCGTTCACCGTTTTCTTGCCGGATATGTTTTCGTGTGCGCTCTTGTTTGCGTAGTCATGATTCCTTAAAGAAAATAATATGATGTTCCTTACCCCAATATTTTGCTTGAAATTGAGAAAAGTACTAAGGAATATATGACTACACAATTTGAGCATAATAAGTATTTTACCGAAGAACTTAAGGAACACTCTGTTGTGCTTGATGCTATACCAGAACAACTTGATGATATTAGTATAGAAGTTTGCAATCTCCAATCCAAGTATGCTTTTGCTGAAAGTTTGTTAGGAAAAATATCCGATGCACAAGATACTCTAGTAAATCAAATGACAGCTAAACCAATCTCACTAGAGGATAAAAATGAAGATCTTAAAATGATTGGTTTTTGTTCTATTGATTCCTTGTTTAGTAAAATAAACATTGATGAAAAAGGGACTGGAGAAGAGGCAACTTTAGCTAGAAGGCGTCCCGATAATTCGGAGGGTCAAAATCTTGTTGAAAATTTTGATAAAAGTGGGTTTGAAGAGGTCAAAACTTTAGGTAGTAATGTGCCCACTCTTTTGGATTACAAACACTTTAATTATGATAGTTGCTCTTTGATCGATTGTTTTTCTTTATTGCAATCCATGATAAATTCACCACATGCTTATGAACAAAATAAAGCTTTTACTAAACATATTGTTGATGCTACGATGAAAGCTTTAGAAGAAAAGTTGGAATTAGAAGTTTCAATTGCTAGAAAACTGCATGATGAGTGGGAACCTACTATCAAAGTCAAGATTAAAAATTATGAGCGTTTTGCTTTGTGTGACTTGGGTTCTAGTGTTTCTACAATTTCGAAATCTTTATGTGATGTGCTTTGTCTTACTCATATTGAATCATGTTCTTTAAATTTGCACTCGGTGAATTCTACTATTAAAAAGCCTATGGGAAGAATTAATGATGTTCTTATTCTTGCAAATATAAATTATTTGCCAATAGATTTTATTTTTCTTGATATTGATTGCAATCCGTCTTGTCCAAATATTCTTGGTAGACCGTTTTTACGCACTATCGGTGCCGTGATTGATATCAAAGACGACAATATCAAGTTCCAATTCCCTGTGAGGAAGGGTATGGAACATTTCCCTAGAACAAGAATTAGGCCACCATATGAATCAATCATGAGGGCATCTTATGGATCTCGAAACAAAGATGACAAAACTTAGATCCTTGATTTATGCCTAGCTAAGGGCGTAAAACTATAGCGCTTGTTGGGAGGCAACCCAATGAATAAACCTTATTTTTTCTTTTTTGCTTCCTATTTTTGATTGTCAGCACAATTTATGCTACTGTTATGATCGTGTTTTTTATGTTTTAATTAGTGTTTGTGCCAACTAAAGCCTTTAGGATCTTCTTGGGTGATACTTGTTTGATCTTGCTGAAAAAACAGGAAGTTTTGTCCTCACGAAAATAATTCTCATTTTTAACCAGAGTGCGATAAAGTACCCATTCCTTTTGAAGTATATCAATATACAAATTTCTCAAGTCGTCCTAATTTTTCAGAATTTCTGGAGTTACAGAAGTATTCGGAACATCCATGTTGCTATAGACTGTTCTGTTTTTGACATATTCTGTTTTCTTTGCATTGTGTGCTTGTTTTGACGGCTCTATGTTTTTCTTTGATGAGTTTTTGTCATAGAAAAGTTGGAATACAGTAGATATAATGCAAGAACAAAATATGAATTGGTTTGATACAACACTTATATAGTGATTTATTTTCTTATACTAACGGATCTCACGAAGGTTTTGTTGAGATTTGTCTAATTGAAGTTTTCAAGTTTTGGGTTATCTTACAATGGATGAAGGAATAAGGAGTAAGAAGAGCCTAAGCTTGGGGATGCCCCGGCATCCCCCTCTATTATCCAAAAGAGAGCAAGCAACTAAACTTGGGGATGCCCCTGAGTGGCATCCCCTCTTTCTTCTAACGACCATCCCCTCTTTCGTCACATACTATGTGTTTTTCTTGGACCTTCTTGTATGATATGAGTGTTTGCTTGTTTTATTTTGTGTTTTAAGTCTTGATTCCATGCTGTACGCACCTATTTGAGACAGCCAAAATTATGTCATTACTTGTTAGAATTGCTCTTTGTTCTTCACTTAAATTTTTATGAGCTATGGACTTGCTCTATGATTCAATTATATCTCTTTGAGCACAGTGTGCTTTAGTATTTTTGAAGAAATGCTCTCTTTCTTCACTTAGATTTATTTGAGAGTTAGTAAAATTTTCAAGAAATTCCCTCTTTCTTCACTTCAATTAATGAGAGAAAGGAAAATTATGCTCATGATCTTCACTTATATTTCTTTGAGCTTATCAAAAACAACATATGAAAATTAATTCCAAAGTCATAGATATCCAAGAAGGATATAATAAAAACTTGCATGAAGATCATTGGACAAAATAAACTTGATTCTTAGTAATAGTTTTGAGATATGATGATGTGATATGTGAGTTATGTTGATGAGTAATTATGCTTTAGTAAGAATATTAGTGTTAATATTTGTGATTCCCTATGGAAGCATGCAAGTCAATAATTATGCAATGAAATTATATCTTACTTGTGGTGCATTATTCAGTGTTAGTTATGCTTAATGCTCGCTTATGAGATTATTCGTTTCTTGGTTGGTCGCTTTTCAATCTTTTGCTAGCCTTCATTTTGCACTAAGTATGATCACTACTTGTGCATCCAAAAACCTTTCAACCAGTTTTGCCACATGAGTCCACTATATCTACCTATATGCAGTATTCTTTTGCCGTTCTAAGAAAATTTGTATGTGCCATCTCTAATTTTCAAAATAAACTTCTCGTTTGTGTGTTCGTTTCACTCGCGAAGCGGTGAGGGGTGGCTAATATTTTCCATGCTAGATGTGTTATTCCCATGATGAGTAAGTCGAAGGTATTAGATATGCCTAGGTCCGAAATGAAAAATGAATTTACTTTATGTTGTCAAATAATAAATTCCTTGGAAATTGTTAGTATGGAAGGAACCCGTGGATACAATTAGCCATGGAAAGTGAAAGTATGGTGGAAAAAGGAATAAAGTTTATTTTCTGTTTGGTAACTGCCTATAATATATCTAGCATGGAAAGTGTTGGAAACTCTAAATCGTTTTTGCTGGTGGGATGGATACACCTCCCAAAATGTTTTTATCTCTAAGTTTTTCGCTTTGAGCTCTAGTGCCTCTACAAATCCCTACTTCCCTCTGCGAGGGCCTTTATTTTACTTTATGCATTTTTTTATTTTGAGTATCCATCTTCTTTTATAAAGCACGAACTAGGAGGCACTATGATCGTACTTGAGCATTGGGTGTAGTTAATATGCGAGTGTGTTTCATGAATGGATAAATGATTGAGCATGATGGGCTAGGGATAACTTCTTTTAGCGTTCATATTTTGAAAGACATGGTTGCTTGTTGATATGCTTGAGTAGTTAAGTTATAATGTCAAAACTAGACTATTGCTTTGAACAATATAAAAGTCCAAATGTCCATGCTATAAAGAAAAGATATATGATATGACATGATAGGCAGCATTCCACATCAAAAATTCTGTTTTTATCACTTACCTACTCGAGGACGAGTAGGAGTTAAGCTTGGGGATGCTGATACTTCTCCAACGTATCTATAATTTTTGATTGTTCCATGCTGTTATATTATCAATCTTGGGTGTTTTATAATCATTTTATATCATTTTTTGTACTAACCTATTGACATAGTGCCAAGTGCAAGTTGCTATTTTTTGCATGTTTTTCACATAGCAGAAAATCAATACCAAACGGAGTCCAAATGCCACGAAACTTTATGGAGATTTTTTATGTACCAGTATAGACCTAATGGGCCAAGCCTGCGCCTGGGGGGTGCTCCGAGGAGAGAACAACCCACCGGGGCATGCCAAGAGGCGCAGGCACGCCCTGGTGGGTTGTGCCCACCTCAGGTGCCCCCCGGGACTGCCTCTTTTCTCTATAAATACCCCAATATTCCAGAAACTCTAGGGGAGTGGATGAAAATCAATTCCAGCCGCCGCAGAGTATAGAACCACCAGATCCAATCTACACACCATCAGGGATGGGGTTCACCACCCCCATTGGTGCCTCTCCCATGATGCGTGAGTAGTTCTTTGTAGACCTTTGGGTCCATAGTTAGTAGCTAGATGGCTTCCTCTCTCTCGTTTGATTCTAAATACATGGTCTCTTGGAGATCCATATGATGTAACTCTTTTTGTGGTGTGTTTGTTGGGATCGATGAACTTTGAGTTTATGATCAAATCTATCTTTTTATATCCATAAATGTATTTGAGTTTCTTTGATCTCCTTTATGCATGATTTCTTATAGCCTTGTATTTCTTCTCCGATATTTGGGTTTTGTTTGGAAAACTTGATCTTTTTATCTTGCAATGGAAAGACGTGCTTTGTATGGGTTCGATCTTACGGTGCTTGATCCCAGTGACAAAAGGGGAACCGACACGTATGTATCTTTGCTACTAAGGATAAAACGATGGGGTCTATCTCTACATAGATAGATCTTCTCTACATCATGTCATCGTTCTTATTGTATTACTCCGTTTCTCCATGAACTTAATACACTAGATGCATGCTGGATAGCGGTCGATGTGTGGAGTAATAGTAGTAGATGCAGGCAGGAGTCGGTCTACTAATCTTTGACATGATGCCTATGTAATGATCATTGCCCGGATATCGTCATGATTATTTGAAATTGTATCAATTGCCCAACAGTAATTCGTTTACCTACCGTTTTCTATTTTTCTCAAGAGAAGCCACTAGTGAAACCTACGGCCCCTGAGTCTCTTTCTCATATTATTTGCCTTTGCGATCTATTATATTTGTCTTTTATTTTCAGAGATATTTAATCCAAAAATACAAAAATACCTTGCTGCAATTTATTTTATTTGGCATTCGATCTATCATTATTTACCACTCTCTCATGTCCGTTTGCCCATCTTGGGGCGCTGCTACCCGAAAGGGATTGACAACCCCTTTTACACATCAGGTTGTGTTAGATATATTACTACTAGGTATAAACTATCCATGAGGGGCCAGGTTATGCCCACAATGAGTTAGTCATGTTTGAAGCCCATGAAGACGAGAAGTATGGCGCTTTACAGAGGAGATCTAATATGAAGGCCCAGGGCCCAAAGGCGGATTAGGGCCCGTAGACATAAACCGCCATATGATATGTAACTTATGTTGTAAGGAAAGGAAAGGTAGAAACCGAGCCGGGCACGTGTATGAACCGACCTTGGGATTCTGTAAACCGTCGGGCGTCGACCTGAGTATATAAAGGGACGACCCGGTGGTGGTTTAGGGACAACAAAGAATAACTCGAGAGCCAGGCCAAGCGGATTCGCTCCCTGTTCATCGAAACCCTAGCAATTCCATCATAACTAGATGTAGGCTTTTACCTTCATCGTAAGGGGCCGAGACAATATAATCCCTTGCGTCCCTTATCCGCTTTAACCCCTTTAAGCTAACCCGTCGTGATGGCTCCACGACTAAGTCCTTTCACTAGGACATGTGTCGTGACAATTCCACGATAGTTGGCGCTCACCGTGGGGCTATCGCATGATGGTTTTGAGTTCTTAAAGGGCAGCTTTGAAGGACTCAAGGGATACGCTGTGGGACGGATGACCAAGAGTCGTCGCGGCAAGCTCTACATCGACAACGCAGGCTGGGGCCCCGAGGCTAGCTCGATCGAGTATGGGAACTGGGTCCCCTTTGGCGGAAAACACGTCATCATCGGCAAGATCGGCGAATCGGACCCTGAGACGGACATCTGCACCGACATCGTCCAGACGGCTCAACATGCAAGACCGGCTCGAGTTCAGCCTGTCGTAAAGCATGCCTTCGTGGGAGTCATCCACGGAGCGGAATCGGGGGATAGATCGGTATCTGGTGGAGAAACCGTTGTTTTCTTTGATAACGAGTCTTCAACCGGAGAGACCGAGTCGCTGTATCGGCTGCATGATGGCCGGGTTAGTGGCGGTTCTGATGGCGACAGTATTCCGGACCTCTCTGATCCCCCGAGCCGAGTTGCGATCTTCATCGCCGGTACTCAATCGGTGCAGCAATTTTCTACCGCCACAATGGTGATTTCCGGTTCAGCAGCTGCGACACCAGCTGGAGCAGGGGGCTCTGCACCATCGTCGGCTCAGGATTTGTCCGATTTATTCAGCACTTTGGCAACTTTGCTTGCAGTCGAGGTTAATCCGGTAGATCAACATCAGCATAACGCGGAGGTTTCAAAGGTGTAACACCCCGGATGTAAATTACCTTATATGGATTCCAACTCTTGCCGTTTCCGGCACTAAGTTATTCTATTTCCTCATTGTCGGGTTTTTGTTTTCGTGTGCTTTTGTCTTTGTCATGCGTCTCATATCATGTCATAATGTGCATTGCATTTGCATACGTGTTCGTCTCATGCATCCGAGCATTTTCCCCGTTGTCCGTTTTGCATTTCGGCGCTGCTATGTCCTCCGGTGTCCCTTTCTACCTCTTTTCATGTGCGAGTGTTAAACGTTTTTGGATTGGATCGAGACTTGTCATGCAGCCTTGGTTTACTACCGGTTAACCGAGGGACCGAAGAGGCCTCGTGTGTGTTGTAGCCCAACACCCCTCCAAAGTGAACCAAAACCCACCTAAACCCCTTCCATCATCTAGAGAGTTCGATCACGATCGCGTGGCCGAAAACCGCACCTCATTTGGAGCTTCCTAGCTCCTCCTACCTCTATAAATAGACCCCCCATTTCAATTCCCGGATCTCCTCTTTCCAAACCCTAGACCCCTCCCTCTCCACGCGCTGCTGGACAAATTCCCGTCCTGCCGGACAACGTCCACTCTGCCCCGCCGCCGCCACGTGGCACCACCCGGTTGGTCACCGACCTGTGCCCACTTCACCGCACCCGCGGGCCCGCTCAGCCCGGAGCCGGCCCTCCCTGGCCCGCGCTGTCCCGCCGCCCACGACCCGCGCAAGGGAGCGCGCCACCCGCGCCGGACTCCAGCTCCACCGCAGACGCCAGTTCACCGCCGCCGCACCTTCCTCGACCGGAGTAGCGCGCCGCCATGCGCCGGCCTCCTCCACCACGACCCCTCATCGCCCCTCGCCGCCCGGCGACGGATCCGGTCGCCCCGTCACCGGATCTCCCCGACCCCGACCGGATCCAACCTCCTCCGGCCATCCCAGCGCCCATCCACCTCACCGGAGCAAAAGAACCTCGTGGGACACCTCGGTTCGCGCGCCGGAGACAAACCCTAGATCCGGATCGGTTGACTTTCTCCCCCTCTCTCAGATATTTTTTGCATTCTTTGACATGCCATAACTCTGTAACCATTGCTCCGATTCGTGCGTGTAGCATATCAAAATGTTTGTCTCGACGAGTACATCATTTCATCTCATTGCATAATTTTCATTTGAGATCGTCTTGATGCCCGAAATGCTGTTGGAAGAGGGCTATGTGATGATAGTTTTAGATCTGTTTTAGCAAATGCACTTTTGTCATTTTTTGCCATGATTAATGTGTGCATGCTATGATCCTAAGCTCTACATGTGTTTGGAAGAATGCCATGCCATCTTTACAGGGGTGTATGCCATTTATTTTTGTGATCTTTGTGGTGACTAGCACAAGCATGCAATGTAGCTTACTCAATGATGCTGATTTCACTAAGTCCTTGCCCTGTCCTTATTTTTTATGCCATATGTTCATGTTGTTTCCTAGTGATCCCTGCCTCTTTTGAGCATGATCAGTAAGGATGTTTTGTAGATAATGTTATGCTCTGTCCATCCATGTCTTTGTTTGCAATAATGGAGAAACCTAGCTTGAGTAAATCGAGCTCTACTTTTGCTATAAAATGTTCCTGGCAGATTGTTAACATGTTTTGCAATTTTGCCAAGCTTGTTGTTGTTGATCCGTGCATGCTATGTTGTTGTTCTTGCCATGACTAGCTTCTATGCCATGTCTATTTGCTGGGTGTATGATTAGTTTGTCATGAAATGCCTCGTAGTGAGTGCATCGAGCTCGTAAACATGCCTACTCGTTATCTGTTTTTGCCATGCGCCAGTTTTTCACGAAGTCTGAATCTGTTTATGTTTTTGCTATGTTCACATGCTTGCAATTGTATTTTCTGATCCCTTTTGGCTCATGGTCACTAAGGTACTTTTGTTATATGCTTTGAGTAGCTTCGTACCATGCCTTGATTTTCCATGATAAGTTCTTGTACCATATAGTTATCATACTCTAAAGATTGCTTCCTGATGATAAATTCCTGACATGCTGTTAATTTCACAAAGTCTGAAACCAGTTATCTTTTGCACTTTTGGCGTGCTTGTTTGAACCTGCTATTCAGTGAATTATCCATAGCTCAGTGTTCATCTTTTGCCAAGCATCATGAGTGGATCCCTTCCATGTATTTTTTTGCTATGTTTGAGTACAGTAGCTTTATTATCTTGATACATTTAGGAGGCTAATTGCTGTTTATCGTAGATCGGTGTCATTTTTGTTTTGCTTGCCATTTCCAGACCGTGCATCCGATTCCGGTGATCTTTATACGATTTCAACCGAAATCACCTCCCCTTTCTAGTGGCACTCTTGGATTTCCATGTTGAGGCCAGGTTCAATCATTCCTTTCCAAATCATGCATATGCATCACATATCACATCCCGCATATCATACCATGTTTGCATCTCGTTGCTTGAGCATTGCACGTGGTTGATTGTGTTCCTTTTTTCTAGTTGTTCTTGCTTGGGTAGAGCCGGGAGACGAGTACGTGATCGAGGAGGCCATTGAGTACGCTTACGAGGATCAAGGCAACTCTGAGAACTTTGCAGGCAAGATGATCATACCCTCGAAATCACTTCTATCTTTGCTTGCTAGATGCTCGCTCTTTTGCTATGCCTATGCTGCGATACCTACCACTTGCTTATCATGCCTCCCATATTTCCATGTCAAACCTCTAACCCACCTTGTCCTAGCAAACCGTTGTTTGGCTATGTTACCGCTTTGCTCAGCCCCTCTTATAGCGTTGCTAGTTGCAGGTGAAGATTGGAGATCGTTCCTTGTTGGAACTTGTTTATTGTTGGGATATCACCATATTATCTTGTTTATCTTAATGCACCTATATACTTGGTAAAGGGTGGAAGGCTCGGCTTTATGTCTGGTGTTTTGTTCCACTCTTGCCGCCCTAGTTTCCGTCATATCGGTGTTATGTTCCCGTATTTTGCGTTCCTTACACGGTTGGGTCATAATGGGAACCCCTTGACACTTCACCTTGTATAAAACTCCTCCACCATGTCCCAACATTGGTTTTACCATTTGCCACCTAGCCTCTTTTTCCCTTGGGTTCCGCGGACTCAAGGGTCATCTTTATTTAAACCCTCGGGCCAGTGCTCCTCTGAGTGTTGGTCCAACCTGTCAGCTGCCGGTGGCCACCAGGGGCAACTCTGGGCTGGCCTACTAGAACCTTGGACAATCCGGTGTGCCCTGAGAATGAGATATGTGCAGCTCCTATCGGGATTTGTCGGCACATTCGGGTGCCTTTGCTTGTTTAGTTTTACCATTGTCGAGATGTCTTGTAACCAGGATGCCGAGTCTGATCGGATTGTCTTGGGAGAAGGAATATCCTTCGTTGACCGTGAGAGCTTGTGATGGGCTAAGTTGGGACTCCGCTACCGGGATTTGATCTTTCGAAAGTCGTGCCCACGGTTATGGCAGGTGGGAGATATAGCCGAATCGAGGGCGTTACAAGTTGGTATCAGAGTCTTCCCCGACCTTTGGAGCCCCCTGCTTGATCGAATCGTTGGCGTTGTTGAGTCTAGAAAAATATTCTGAGTCATTTAGGAATTATATATATCAGAGAGTTAGGAATTCTTTTTACTCCTTAGTCCCTTCGTCGCTCTGGTGAGGCATCCTGACGTAGAGTTTTAACTCTTCTCTTCTCAAATTTCACTGAATTTTTTTAGGATCACGCGGGTATCTTGGAATCGTTCCGATGGTTTTGTGATGAGAACATTGTTCTTGGTGCCTCCTGACATTTAGGGGTTGTGGCAGTGTCCCGGGGAGTTGAGCTCCGAGGTGTTTTCATCACAATTTTATCGTTGAGATTCTGGAATACCTGAGTTTCGCCAACATCGAAATTCTCTTTTATGCAGTTGTTGGTGAGATAACCTCGACGCCACCCAGTACTAGGGCAGGAGTTCGGGAGTATTGCCATAACTTGTATAACATATGCTTTTCGAAGGTTGAGGTAAATGATTTCTGAAGGTTTCTTGGTTATGTGTTGAAGGATGGATACAGCTGGATGTAGGATTTGCTAGCTTTGGGTGAGATCTTATGCTTCCCCTGTATCCCAAACACCTGATTGTATAACCGAAAAGGTTCGAGAGATTCATCGGTGGGAATTCATGTAGCTCTAGTTCTTCTTCCGCGGATATTTGGTGTGTGATTGGGTAATCCTCACCAAGTATTTGTTCTTGTTCGTACCTTATTGTTTTATTCTTCTACCTCTATCTAAGTGGCTTCTCAATTTATGGAAATGTGACCATTTCAGTTGGAATGCATTCGTTCATTTTGTTCGGATGTGAAGACTTTTTGTTGCAATTTCTATCCGTTGGATTTAGCTTCAATATTTGTCTGTCAATATGCTAACGGATGTCACCCTCTTCAGGATGGCTCCTGCTAAGGGTCAGAATCAGAATCAGGATCCTCCACCACCACCTCCACCTTCGGAGGCATGGCAAGTTGTGATGGCCGCTACCAATGCAAACACGTAGCTGATCATGCAAATTCTGCAAGAACACAACCAAGGGAATCATGGCCATGGCAACAATCAGAATCAGTTTGTTACACTCAACCAGTTCCTCGCTAACCAGCCAAAGACCTTCAGCAACTGTGTCGAGGCCTAAGACGCTGATGATTGGCTTGTGGATATATGCAAGCATTTTGAGGGCAGCAACGTCAGGCCTGAGGACTTTGCCAAGTTTGCCTCCTTCCAACTCAAAGACCAGGCTGCAGAATGGTTTCAGCAATACAAAGATTCCAGAGGAGGCCGTGTGATTACCTGGGATGAATTCCGTCAAGACTTCAAAGCTCATCACATTCCTCAGAGTGTGGTTGAAAGCAAGCGTGAGGAATTCTGGAACCTCAAGCAAGGCAGCTTGTCTGTTTACCAGTATAACATTCTGTTCCAGAGGCTCGCTCATTTTGCCAAGCAAGACGTCCCTGACGAGAAGAGCATGATTTATCAGTTCATGGGTGGCCTCAAAGAAGATCTCCAACTAGCTCTCGACCTTTTTGAGCCGAAGAAGTACGATGAGTTCTACAATATGGCAATGAAGCAAGAAACTGCTCAACTCAAGTGTGATGCTTCCAAGAAGCGAGTCAGAGATGCAAATCCTTCTTCCTCAACCCAAGTGGCTTCTAAGCAGCAAAAGTATTGGCTGCCTCCTCCTCCATTCCGTTAGCCTTATCAGCAGAAGAGAAAAGGTGGCAATGGATCTTCCCACCCACCCAACCTAGGCTTTCAGAACAAGACATCATCTCAAGCTCCAAGATCAAGTGCTCCGTATCACCGTCCGCTCTCGGAGGTCACGTGCAACAAGTGTCAGTAGAAGGGTCACTATGCCAACAAATGCTTCAATCAAAGGCGTCTTCCTCCTCCTCCTCCTGTGAGGTCTGCCAGCACCGCAGTGGTCAAGCATAACCCCAAGTTTGCCAAAGTTAATTTGATGAATGTAGCTCAGGCAGAGGACTCGTCACATGTCATCATGGGTAACCTTCCTGTTAACGATATTCCTGCAAAAGTTCTTTTTGACACTGGTGCATCGCATTGTTTCATCTCAAGACCTTTTGCATCTAAGCATGAATTGGCTCTCCAAGTTTTGCCTAGATCGAGAGGAGTTGTCTCTCCGGGTAAACGCTTGAACGCTAACTCCATGGTTCCGGATGTTACTATCACATTGGGCGACTACAAGTTTCTGTCTTCTCCTATGGTTCTTGGTGACTCAGATATTGATCTTATTCTCGGAATGGACTGGCTTTCTAAGCACAAGGCTTAGCTTGACTGTGCTGCCAGGCAGATTCAATTGACTCATTTGTCTGAGCATGTAATTGTCTTTGCCGCAAGGGATGATACCATTCGACTGTTTTCTCTCAATGAGAAGGGTGAGCTGGATGCCATTTCTCAGATTCTATTCGTTTGCGAATATCAAGACATCTTTCCAGAAGAGCTTCCAGGAATGCCACCGCACCGGCCAGTTGAATTTGTCATCGATCTTGAGCCTGGCACAGAACCTATTTGCAAATGTCCTTACAAGCTTGGACCTGAAGAGTTGAAGGAGCTGAAGAAGCAACTCGATATTCAAGAGCGAATGGGTCTCATCCGACCAAGTTCCTCTCCATGGGGTTGTGGTGTTCTTTTTGTGAAGAAGAAGGATGGAACAGACCGAGTTTGTGTCGACTACCGTCCATTGAACAAGAAGACCATAAAGAACAAGTATCCACTTCCCAACATCAATGAGCTGTTTGAACAACTCAAAGTGCTCAAGTATTCTCCAAGCTTGATCTCCATATGGGCTATAATCAGATTCACATTCGTGAAGAAGATATCCTCAAGACAGCTTTGAGAACAAGCTATGGTTCATATGAATACACTGTCATGTCATTCGGCCTCGTCAACGCTCCGCCAACATTCTCTCACATGTTGAACTTCATCTTCAACGCCTACACAAATGACATCGTCTTGGTCTACCTCGATGACATTTTGGTCTTTTCCAAGAACAAGGAAGATCATGCCAAGTACTTCGTTTGGTACTAGATAAGCTCAGAGAACATCAGTTCTATGCCAAGTTTTCAAAGTGCGAGTTTTGGCTCGATGAGGTTACCTAGCTTGGGCATATCATCTCTGCCAAGGGCATAGCGGTGAATCCTGAGAAGGTGTCTGCAATTGTGAATTGGGAACCACCTCAGAACGTGAAGCAACTCCGCAGCTTCCTTGGTCTCGCAAGCTATTGTCGAAGGTTCGTTGAAAACTTCTCTAAGATCGAGAAGCCTCTTTCCAACCTTCTCCAGAAGCATGTGAAGTACGTCTGGTCTCCTGACTGTGACATCGCTTTCAACACCCTGAAAGAGAAGTTAGTCACTGCTCCAGTTCTGACTCCTCCTGATGAATCCAAACCGTTTGTGGTCTTCTGTGATGCTTCCCTTCAAGGTCTTGGTGCAGTGTTGATGCAAGAGAAGAAAGTTGTGGCTTACACCTCTCGCCAGTTGAAGGCCAATGAAAAGAACTACCCCACTCATGACCTTGAGTTGGCGGCAGTTGTGCATGCTCTTTTAACTTGGAGACATCTCTTATTGGGAAGAAAATGTTGGAAATATGCCCTAGAGGCAGTAATAAATTGGTTATTATTATATTTCATTGTTCATGATAACCGTTTATTATCCATGCTAAAATTGTATTGATAGGAAACTCAGATACATGTGTGGATACATAGACAACACCATGTCCCTAGTAAGTCGCTAGTTGACTAGCTTGTTGATCAATAAGATGGTTACGGTTTCCTGACCATGGACATTGGATGTCGTTGATAACGGGATCACATCATTAGGAGAATGATGTGATGGACAAGACCCAATCCTAAGCCTAGCACAAAGATCGTGTAGTTCGTATGCTAAAGCTTTTCTATTGTCAAGTATCATTTCCTTAGACCTGAGATTGTGCAACTCCCGGATACCGTAGGAGTGCTTTGGGTGTGCCAAACGTCACAATGTAACTGGGTGGCTATAAAGGTTCACTACAGGTATCTCCGAAAGTGTCTGTTGGGTTGGCACGAATCGAGACTGGGATTTGTCACTCTGTTTAACGGAGAGGTATCTCTGGGCCCACTCGGTAGGACATCATCATAATGTGCACAATGTGACCAAGGAGTTGATCACAGGATGATGTGTTACGGAACGAGTAAAGATACTTGCCGGTAACGAGATTGAACAAGGTATCGGGATACCGACGATCGAATCTCGGGCAAGTACAATACCGCTGGACAAAGGGAATTGTATACGGGATTGATTAAATCCTTGACATCGTGGTTCATCCGATGAGATCATCGTGGAGCATGTGGGAGCCAACATGGGTATACAGATCCCGCTATTGGTTATTGACAGGAGAGTTGTCTCGGCCATGTCTCCATGACTCCCGAACCCGTAGGGTCTACACACTTAAGGTTCGATGACGCTAGGGTTATAGGGAAAGTATGTACGCGGTTACCGAATGTTGTTCGGAGTCCCGGATGAGATCCCGGATGTCACGAGGAGTTTTGGAATGGTCCGGAGGTAAAGATTAATATATAGGAAGTATGGTTTTGGCCACCGGAAGTGTTTCGGGCATCACCGGTAGTGTACCGGGACCACCGGAGGGGTCCGGGGTCCACCAAGAGGGGCCACCAGCCCCGGAGGCCTACATGGGCCAATAGTGGGAAGGGACCAGCCCCTAGGTGGGCTAGAGCGCCTCCCACCAAGGCCCAAGGCGCCTCCTAGAGGGGAAGGGGGCAAACCCTAGGGTAGATGGGCCTTAAGGCCCACCCTAGGTGCGCCTCCTCTCTCTCTCCCCCCTTGGCCGCAACCCTAGATGGGTTTTGGGGCTACCGCCACCCCTAAGGAGGGATCCCTAGATGGGGGCGCAGCCCCTCCCCTTCCCCTATATATACTTGAGGTATTGGGGGCTGCAAGATACACAAGATCATCTCCCTCTTGGCGCAGCCTTACCTCTCTCCCTCCTCCTCTCTCGTAGTGCTTGGCGAAGCCCTGCTGGAGTTCCGCGCTCCTCCACCACCACCACGCCATCGTGCTGATGTTGGACGAAGTCTTCCCCAACCTCTCCTTCTCCCCTTGATGGATCAAGGCGCAGCAGACGTCACCGGGCTGCACATGTGTTGAACGCTGAGGCGCCGTGGTTCGGCGCTGAGATCGGAATCAACCGCGATCTGAATCGCTACGAGTACGACTCCTTCATCCGCGTTCTTGCAACGCTTCTGCTTAGCGATCTACAATGGTATGTAGATGCACTCTCCTTCCCCTCGTTGCTAGATTACTCCATAGATTGATCTTGGTGATGCGTAGAAAATTTTAAATTTCTGCTACGATTATGACAAATGGTTAGAAGCCATGAAATCTGAGAGAGGATCCATGTATCAGAACAAAGTATGGACTTTGGTGGACTTGCCCGATGATCGGCAAGCCATTGGGATCAATGGATCTTTAAGAAGAAGACGGACGTGGGCGGTAATGTTACCGTCTATGAAGCTCGACTTATGGGAAAGAGTCTTTTCAAAAGTTCAAGGAGTTGACTACGATGAGAATTTCTCACCCGTAGCGATGCTTAAGTCCGTCGAAATCATGTTAGCATCTGACAGATGGATGTTAAAACGAGTTTTCGTAAGAAAAAGTTGTATGTGATGCAATAAAAGGTTTTGTCGATCCTAAAGATGCTAAAAGGTATGCTGGCTCCAGCAATCTTTCTATGGACTAGCGCAAGCAACTCGGAATCGGAATATATGCTTTGATGGAGTGATCAAAGCTTTTAGGTTTATACAATGTTTGTTAGAAACTTGGATGTACAAGAAATTGAGTGGGAGCACTACAACATTTCTGATAAGTATATGTGGATGACATATTGTTGATCCGAAATAATGTAGAATTTCTGGAAAGCATAAACGGTTGTTTGAAGGGTGTTTTTCAAAGGAAGACCGGGATAAAGCTGCTTACATATTGGGCATCAAGATCTATAGAGATAGATCAAGACGCTTGATGACACTTTCAAAGAACGCACACCTTGACATGTTTTTGAAGGAGTTCAAAATAGATCAGTCAAAGAAGGGGTTCTTACCTGAGTTGTAAGGTGTGAAGTTGAGTAAGACTCGAAGATTGACCATAGCAGAAGAAAGAGGAAGGACGAAGGTCGTCCCCTATGCTTTTGTCATAGACTCTATGAGGTATGCCATGCTGAGTACCGCACCAGATGTGTGCCTTGCCACATGTCTGGCAAGAGGGTACAAAGGTGATCTAGGATTGGATCACCAGATAGCGGTCAAAATTATCCTTAGGAATATGGAAATGTTTCTCAGTTATGGAGGTGATAAAGAGTTCGACATAAAGAGTTACGTCGATGCAAGCTTAACACCTATCCCGATAGCTCTGAGTAGAGATACCGGATACGTATAATGGAGCAAAAATTTGGAATAGCTCCAAGTGGAACGTGGTACCAGCATCTACGATATGACATAAAGTTTTGCGAAATACATAGGGATCTGAATATGGCAAGACCCGTTAACTACAACCTCTCTCACAAGCATAACATGATCAAACCCAGAACTCATTGAGTATTAATCACATAGTGATGTGAACTAGATTAGTGACTCTAGTAAACTCTGTGGATGTTGGTCACCTGGCGATGTGACCTGTGAGTGTTAATCACATGGCGATGTGAACTAGACTATTAAATCTAGTGCAAGTGGGAGACTGTTTGAAATATGCCCTAGAGGCAGTAATAAATTGGTTATTATTATATTTCATTGTTCATGATAACCGTTTATTATCCATGCTAGAATTGTATTGATAGGAAACTCAGATACATGTGTGGATACATAGACAACACCATGTCCCTAGTAAGCCTCTAGTTGACTAGCTCATTGATCAATAAGATGGTTACGGTTTCCTGACCATGGACATTGGATGTCGTTGATAACGGGATCACATCATTAGGAGAATGATGTGATGGACAATACACAATCCTAAGCCTAGCACAAAGATTGTGTAGTTCGTATGCTAAAGCTTTTCTATTGTCAAGTATCATTTCCTTAGACCATGAGATTGTGCAACTCCCGGATACCGTAGGAGTGCTTTGGGTGTGCCAAACGTCACAACGTAACTGGGTGGCTATAAAGGTTCACTATAGGTATCTCCGAAAGTGTCTATTGGGTTGGCACGAATCGAGACTGGGATTTTTCACTCCGTGTAACAGAGAGGTATCTCTAGGCCCACTCGGTAGGACATCATCATAATGTGCACAATGTGACCAAGGAGTTGATCAATGGATGATGTGTTACGGAACGAGTAAAGAGACTTGCCGGTAATGAGATTGAACAAGGTATCGGGATACCGATGATCGAATCTCAGGCAAGTACAATACCGCTGGACAAAGGGAATTGTATACGAGATTGATTAAGGGTGTGTTTGGTATCTATCATCAAGTGGAATGGAATGGGTCCAACCCGTGCTTGGCCCACATTCTCGTGTTTGGTACACACGCAAAACAAGAACCCACTCGTTCCCTCAGAAGGAATATTCGGCCCAGATCCGTAACCAAGTCATTCCTCCAAATCGACCGGACGACACGGAACCGCTCGCTCTTCTCTCGTGTCTCCCTTCAGCGCCCGCATATCTCCCTCTCCCTTCTCTCCCTCACATCCGGCAGGAATTAGGAGGAGGCACCGGTAGGTGGCGAGCGGCGGCAGCAAGCAACAGGCGGCGAAGATCGATCCCAAGCCGTGCCCGCAGCCTCACCGCCGGAATACTCGCCGCTAACTTTTGCGGCGACGAACATATCATGGCCGTCCCCTCCCATTCCCGTCAAATCTGTCACGGTCTAGCGATGGTGGCGGCCATCACCGGGGCGGCGACTTAGGGTTATGACTGCTGCTCTCCTTTGCCAGCGGCAACCCTGCGTGCGTCATGCTCTTGCATGCGTCGCGCTTGTGGCCAGCCCTTGCTGCTCTTGGCCTGCACTTGCTGCTACTATTGTTGTGTGCCGTGCTGCTAGCCTGCTACTTCTATTACTTGCCATGCTCTAGCTGAATTTGATGTATTGTACGCAGATGACAGAAATGAGATGAAGTTTTGTGTGTCAAGATGCTACTGCTGTTGTTTGTGTTTGATGCTTACTCTCAATATATTATACATATTCATGAGAAAATAAGTGGGGAGATGAACATATCCATTCCATTCCATCTCTGAAACCAAGCACCAAAATGTAACTGTTCCATTCCAATCAATTGCCCTTATCAAACACAAGGACGGAACCGACCCATTCTAGTGGAATGGAACCATGACATTCCATTCCACTTCGTTCTCGAACCAAACACACCATAAATCCTTGACATCGTGGTTCATCCGATGAGATCATCGTGGAGCATGTGGGAGCCAACATGGGTATCCAGATCCTGCTGTTGGTTATTGATCGGAGAGTTGTCTCGGCCATGTCTGCATGACTCCCGAACCCGTAGGGTCTACACACTTAATGTTCGATGACGCTAGGGTTATAGGGAAAGTATGTACGTGGTTACCAAATGTTGTTCGGAGTCCCGGATGAGATCCCGGACGTCAGGAGGAGTTCCGAAATGGTCCAGAGGTAAAGATTAATATATAGGAAGTATGGTTTTACCCACCGGAAGTGTTCCGGGCATCATCGGTAGTGTACCGGGACCATCGGAGGGGTCCGGGGGTCCACCGGGAGGGGCCAACAGCCCCGGAGGCCTACATGGGCCAATAGTGGGAAGGGACCAGCCCATAGGTGGGCTGGGGCACCTCCCACCATGGCCCAAGGCGCCTCCTAGAGGGGAAGGGGGCAAACCCTAGGGCAGATTGTCCTTAAGGCCCACCCTAGGTGCGCCTCCTCTCTCTCACCCCCCTTGGTCGCAACCCTAGATGGGTTTTGGGGCTGCCTCCACCCCTAGGGAGGGAACCCTAGATGGGGGCACAACCCCTCCCCTTCCCCTATATATACTTGAGGTATTGGGGGCTGCAAGATACACGAGATCATCTCCCTCTTGGCGCAGCCTTACCTCTCTCCCTCCTCGTCTCTCGTAGTGCTTGGCAAAGCCCTGTTGGAGTTCCGCACTCCTTCACCACCACCACGCCGTCGTTCTACTATTGGATGGAGTCTTCCCCAACCTCTCCTTCTCCCCTTGCTGGATCAAGGCGTACGAGACGTCACCGGGCTGCACGTGTGTTGAACACAGAGGCGCCGTAGTTTGGCGCTTAGATCGGAATCAACCGCGATCTCAATCGCTACGAGTATGACTCCTTCATCCGCGTTCTTGCAACGCTTCCGCTTAGCAATCTAAAAGGGTATGTAGATGCACTCTCCTTCCCCTCGTTGCTAGATTACTCCATAGATTGATCTTGGTGATGCGTAGAAATTTTTAAATTTCTGCTACAATCCCCAACAGAAAAGTGGACATCTTCACTGATCACAAGAGTCTCAAGTACATCTTCACTCAGCCAAACCTCAACCTCAGGTAGACTCGTTGGGTCGAAATGATTCAAGAGTATAATCCAAGTGTCAAATATACTCTAGGCAAGGCCAATGTAATTGTTGATGCATTGAGCAGAAAGGCTTACTGCAACAGTTTGATTCTCAAGCCTTACCAACCCGAGCTTTGTGAAGCTTTCCGCAAACTCAATCTGCAAGTTGTTCCTCAAGGATTTCTGGCCAACTTTCAAGTCTCTCCTACCTTGGAAGATCAGATTCGTGAGGCTCAAGTTCTTGATGCTATGGTGAAGAAGGTGAAGATTGGTATTGCCAAGAGTCAACCCAAGTACAAGTGCTATCGCCTTGATGACAAGGATACTCTATTCTTCGAGGATCACATTGTGGTGCCTAAAGGTGACCTTCGTAAATTCATTATGAACGAGGCTCACAATTCACTCCTCTCTATTCACCCTGGAAATACAAAGATGTACCATGACCTCAAGAAGTCGTATTGGTGGACTCGAATGAAGCGCGAGATAGCTCAGTTCGTGAATGAATGTGATGTCTTCAGAAGAGTGAAAGCAGAATACCAACAACCAGCTGGTCTCCTCCAACCTCTTGCCATTCCAGAATGGAAGTTTGACCATATTGAGATGGACTTCGTGAATGGATTTCCAAAGTCTATGCGTGGCAATGATGCTCTATTAGTTGTCATCGACAAACTCACTAAAGTGGCTCATTTCCTTCCTATCAAAGAATCTATCACAGAAGCTCAATTGGCAGAGCTATATACCTCCCGGATTGTCTCTCTGCATGGCATTCCGCAGTTGATTTCTTCAGATCGTGGCATCATCTTCACCTCCAGGTTTTGCGATTCTTTTCAAAAGGCCATGGGCACCAACATCTGTTTCAGCACATCTTTTTGTTGGAAATATGCCCTAGAGGCAATAATAAAAGCATTATTATTATATTTCCTTGTTCATGATAATTGTCTTTATTCATGCTATAATTGTGTTATCCGGAAACCGTAATACATGTGTGAATAACAGACATCAACATGTCCCTAGTGAGCCTCTAGTTGACTAGCTCGTTGATCAACAGATAGTCATGGTTTCCTGACTATGGACACTGGATGTCATTGATAACGAGATCACATCATTAGGAGAATGATGTGATGGACAAGACCCAATCCTAAACATAGCACAAGATCGTATAGTTCATTTGCTAGTGTTTTCCAATGTCAAGTATCTTATCCTTAGACCATGAGATCGTGTAACTCCCGGATACCGTAGGAGTGCTTTGGGTATGCCAAACGTCACAACGTAACTGGGTGACTATAAAGGTAGACTACGGGTATCTCTGAAAGTGTCTGTTGGGTGACATGGATCAAGACTGGGATTTGTCACTCCGTATGACAGAGAGGTATCACTGGGCCCACTCAGTAATGCATCATCATAATGAGCTCAGAGTGACCAAGTGTCTGGTCACGGGATCATGCATTACGGTACGAGTAAAGTGACTTGCCGGTAACGAGATTGAACGAGGTATTGGGATACCGACGATCGAATCTCGGGCAAGTAACATATCGATAGACAAAGGGAATAGCGTACGGGGTTGATAGAATCCTCGACATCGTGGTTCATCCGATGAGATCATCGTGGAGCATGTGGGAGCCAACATGGGTATCCAGATCCCGCTGTTGGTTATTGACCGGAGAGTCGTCTCGGTCATGTCTGCTTGTCTCCCGAACCCGTAGGGTCTACACACTTAAGGTTCAGTTACGCTAGGGTTGTAGGGATATGTATATGCAGTAACCCGAATGTTGTTCGGAGTCCCGGATGAGATCCCGGACGTCACGAGGAGTTCCGGAATGGTCCGGAGGTAAAGATTTATATATGGGAAGTCCTGTTTCGGGCATCGGGACAAGTTTCGGGGTTATCGGTATTGTACCGGGACCACCGGAAGGGTCCCGGGGGTCCACCGGGTGGGTCCACCTGTCCCGGGGGGCCACATGGGCTGTAGGGGGTGTGCCTTGGCCTAATGGGCCAAGGGCACCAGCCCCACATAGGCCCATGCGCCTAGGGTTTGAAAGGGGAAGAGTCCTAGGAGGGGAAGGCACCTCCTAGGTGCCTTGGGGGGGAGGGAAACCCCCTTGGCCGCCGCACCCCCTAGGAGATTGGATCTTCTAGGGCCGGCCAACCCCCCTTGTCCCTCCTATATATAGTGGGGGAGAGGAGGGACTTCATACCTGAACGCCTTGGCCTTTGGTTGCCTCCTTCTCCCTCTCCAACACCTCCTCCACCTCCATAGTGCTTAGCGAAGCTCTGCCGGAGTACTGCAGCTCCATCAACACCACGCCGTCGTGCTGCTGCTGGTGCCATCTCCCTCAACCTCTCCTCCCTCCCTTGCTGGATCAAGAAGGAGGAGACGTGGCTGTTCCGTACGTGTGTTGAACACGGAGGTGCCGTCCGTTCGGCGCTGGTCATCGGTGATTTGGATCACGTCGAGTACGACTACATCATCACCGTTCTTTTGAACGCTTCCGCTCGCGATCTACAAAGGTATGTAGATGCATCTAATCACTCGTTGCTAGATGAACTCCTAGATGATCTTGGTGAAACGAGTAGGAAAATTTTTGTTTTCTGCAACGTTCCCCAACAGTGGCATCATGAGCTAGGTCTATGCGTAGTTCTTCTTGCGCGAGTAGAACACAATTTGTTGTGGGCGTAGATTTGTCAACTTTCTTGCCGTTACTAGTCCTTTCTTGCTTCAGCGGTATTGTGGGATGAAGCGGCCCGGACCAACCTTACACGTACGCTTACGTGAGACCGGTTCCACCGACTAACATGCACTAGTTGCATAAGGTGGCTGGCGGGTGTCTGTCTCTCCTACTTTAGTTGGAGCGGAATCGATGAACAGGGTCCTTATGAAGGGTAAATAGAAGTTGACAAATCACGTTGTGGCTTTAACGTAGGTAAGAAAACGTTCTTGCTAGAACCCTAATTCAGCCACGTAAAACTTGCAACAACAATTAGAGGACGTCTAACTTGTTTTTGCAGCAAGTGGTTTGTGATATGATATGGCCAAAGTTGTGATGAATGATGAATGATCTATATGTGATGTATGTGATGTTCATGCTATTGTAATAGGATTCACGACTTGCATGTCGATGAGTATGACAACCGGCAGGAGCCATAGGAGTTGTCTTTATTCTTTTATATGACCTGCGTGTCATCAAGAAACGCCATGTAAATTACTTTACTTTATTGCTAAACGCGTTAGCCATAGTAGTAGAAGTAATAGTTGGCGAGCAACTTCATGGAGACACGATGATGGAGATCATGATGATGGAGATCATGGTGTCAAGCCGGTGACAAGATGATCATGGAGCCCCAAGATGGAGATCAAAGGAGCTATGTGATATTGGCCATATCATGTCACGTTTATTATTTGATTGCATGTGATGTTTATCATGTTTTGCATCTTGTTTACTTAGAACGATGGTAGTAACTAAGATGATCCCTCACAATAAATTCAAGAAGTGTTCCCCCTAACTGTGCACCGTTGCGACAGTTCGCTGTTTCAAAACACCACATGATGATCGGGTGTTTTATTCAGACGTTCACATACAACGGGTGTAAGACAGATTTACACATGCAAACACTTAGGTTGACTTGACGAGCCTAGCATGTACAGACATGGCCTCGGAACACAGAAGACCGAAAGGTCGAGCATGAGTCGTATAGAAGATACGATCAACATGAAGATGTTCACCGATGTTGACTAGTCCGTCTCACATGATGATCGGACACAGTCTAGTTTAACTCGGATCATGTAATACTTAGATGGATAGAGGGATGTCTAATCTAAGTGGGAGTTCACTAATAATTTGATTAGTTGAACTTAATTATCATGAACTTAGTCTAAAATCTTTGCAATATGTCTTGTAGATCAAATGGCCAACGTAGTCCTCAACTTCAATGCGTTCCTAGAGAAAACTAAGCTGAAAGACGATGGCAACAACTATACGGACTGGGTCCGGAACCTGAGGATCATCCTCATAGCTGCCAAGAAAGATTATGTCCTACAAGCACCGCTTGGTGACGCACCCGTTCCCCCTGCAGAACAAGATGTTATGAACGCTTGGCAGGCACGTTTCGATGACTACTCCCTCGTTCAGTGCGGCATGCTTTACAGCCTAGAGCCGGGGCTCCAAAAGCGTTTTGAGAGACATGGAGCATATGAGATGTTCGAAGAGCTGAAAATGGTTTTCCAAGCTCATGCCTGGGTCGAGAGATATGAAGTCTCCGACAAATTCTTCAGCTGTAAGATGGAGGAAAAAAGTTCTGTCAGTGAGCACATACTCACTATGTATGGGTTGCACAACCGCTTGACTCGGCTAGGAGTTAATCTCCCGGATGATGCGGTCATTGACAGAATCCTCCAGTCGCTTCCACCAAGCTACAAGAGCTTTGTGATGAACTTCAATATGCAGGGGATGGAAAAGACCATTCCTGAAGTATTTGCTATGCTGAAATCAGCAGAGGTAGAAGTCAGGAAGGAACATCAAGTGTTGATGGTCAATAAAACCACTAAGTTCAAGAAAGGCAAGGGTAAAAAGAACTTCAAGAAGGACGGCAAGGAGGTTGCCGCGCCCGGCAAGCAAGCTGCCGGGAAGAAGCCAAAGAATGGACCCAAGCCCGAGACTGAGTGCTTTTATTGCAAGGGAAGCGGTCATTGGAAGCGGAACTGCCCTAAGTACTTAGCGGATAAGAAGGCCGGCAAAACAAAAGGTATATGTGATATACATGTAATTGATGTGTACCTTACTAGTGCCCGTAGTGGCTCCTGGGTATTTGATACCGGTGCAGTTGCTCACATTTGTAACTCAAAGCAGGGGCTGCGGAATAAGCGGAAACTGGCAAAGGACGAGGTGACGATGCGCGTCGGGAATGGTTCCAAGGTCAATGTGATCGCCGTCGGCACGCTACCTCTGCATCTCCCTTCGGGATTAGTTTTAAACCTTAATAATTGTTATTTAGTGCCAGCTTTGAGCATGAACATTGTATCGGGATCTCGTTTAATTCGAGATGGCTACTCTTTTAAATCTGAGAATAATGGTTGTTCCATTTTTATGAGAGATATGTTTTATGGTCATGCTCCTATGGTGAATGGTTTATTCTTTATGAATCTCGAATGTGATGCTACACATGTTCATAATGTGAGTACCAAAAGAAGTAAGGTTGATAATGATAGTCCCACATACTTGTGGCACTGCCGCCTTGGTCACATAGGTGTCAAACGCATGAAGAAGCTCCATGCAGATGGACTTTTAGAGTCACTTGATTATGAATCATTTGACACGTGCGAACCATGCCTTATGGGTAAAATGACCGAGACTCCGTTCTCAGGAACAATGGAGCGAGCAACCGACTTATTGGAAATCATACATACTGATGTGTGCGGTCCGATGAGTGTTGAGGCTCGCGGTGGCTATCGTTATGTTCTCACCCTCACTGATGATTTAAGTAGGTATGGGTATATCTACTTAATGAAACACAAGTCTGAAACCTTTGAAAAGTTCAAGGAATTTTAGAGTGAGGTTGAAAATCAACGTGACAGGAAAATCAAGTTTCTACGATCAGATCGTGGAGGAGAATACTTGTGTCACGAGTTTGGGACACACTTAAGAAAATGTGGAATAGTTTCACAACTCACGCCGCCTGGAACACCTCAGCGTAATGGTGTGTCCGAACGTCGTAATCGCACTCTGTTAGATATGGTGCGATCTATGATGTCTCTTACCGATTTACCGCTATCTTTTTGGGGCTATGCTTTAGAGACTGCCGCATTCACTTTAAATAGGGCTCCGTCGAAATCCGTTGAGACGACACCGTATGAATTATGGTTTGGGAAGAAACCTAAGCTGTCATTTCTAAAAGTTTGGGGATGCGATGCTTATGTCAAGAAACTTCAACCTGAAAAGCTCGAACCCAAGTCGGAAAAATGCGTCTTCATAGGATACCCAAAAGAAACTATTGGGTACACCTTCTACCTCAGATCCGAAGGCAAGATCTTTGTTGCCAAGAATGGGTCCTTTCTGGAGAAAGAGTTTCTCTCGAAAGAAGTAAGTGGGAGGAAAGTAGAGCTTGATGAAGTATTACCTCTTGAACCGGAAAATGGCGCAACTCAAGAAAATGTTCCTGAGGTTACTGCACCGACTAGAGAGGAAGTTAATGACAATGATCAAGATACTTCTGATCAAGCCCCTACTGAAATTCGAAGGTCCACAAGGACACGTTCCGCACCAGAGTGGTACGGCAACCCTGTCTTGGAAATCATGCTGTTAGACAACGGTGAACCTTCGAACTATGAAGAAGCGATGGCGGGCCCGGATTCCGACAAATGGCTAGAAGCCATTAAATCCGAGATAGGATCCATGTATGAAAACAAAGTATGGACTTTGACTGACTTGCCCGTTGAGCAGCGAGCCATAGAAAATAAATGGATCTTTAAGAGGAAGACAGACGCGGATGGTAATGTGACCATCTATAAAGCTCGGCTTGTCGCTAAGGGTTATCGACAAGTTCAAGGGGTTGACTACGATGAGACTTTCTCACCGGTAGCGAAGCTGAAGTCCGTCCGAATCATGTTAGCAATTGCCGCATTCTATGATTACGAAATATGGCAAATGGACGTCAAAACGGCATTCCTTAATGGTTTCCTTAAGGAAGAATTGTATATGATGCAGCCGGAAGGTTTTGTCGATCCTAAGAATGCTGACAAAGTGTGCAAGCTCCAACGCTCGATTTATGGGCTGGTGCAAGCATCTCGGAGTTGGAACATTCGCTTTGATGAGATGATCAAAGCGTTTGGGTTTACACAGACTTATGGAGAAGCCTGCGTTTACAAGAAAGTGAGTGGGAGCTCTGTAGCATTTCTCATATTATATGTAGATGACATACTGTTGATGGGAAATGATATAGAACTCTTGGACAGCATCAAGGCCTACTTGAATAAAAGTTTTTCAATGAAGGACCTTGGAGAAGCTGCTTATATATTAGGCATCAAAATCTATAGAGATAGATCGAGACGCCTCATAGGTCTTTCACAAAGCACATACCTTGATAAGATATTGAAGAAGTTCAATATGGATCAATCCAAGAAGGGGTTCTTGCCTGTGTTACAAGGTGTGAAATTGAGCTCAGCTCAATGTCCGACCACGGCAGAAGATATAGAAGAGATGAGCGTCATCCCCTATGCCTCAGCCATAGGTTCTATTATGTATGCCATGTTGTGTACCAGACCTGATGTTAACCTTGCCGTCAGTTTGGTAGGGAGGTACCAAAGTAATCCCGGCAAGGAACACTGGACAGCGGTCAAGAATATCCTGAAGTACCTGAAAAGGACTAAGGAAATGTTTCTCGTTTATGGAGGTGATGAAGAGCTCGTCGTAAAGGGTTACGTCGACGCTAGCTTCGACACAGATCTGGATGACTCTAAGTCACAAACCGGATACGTGTATATTTTGAATGGTGGGGCAGTAAGCTGGTGCAGTTGCAAGCAAAGCGTCGTGGCGGGATCTACATGTGAAGCGGAGTACATGGCAGCCTCGGAGGCAGCACATGAAGCAATATGGGTGAAGGAGTTCATCACCGACCTAGGAGTCATACCCAATGCGTCGGGGCCGATCAAGCTCTTCTGTGACAACACTGGAGCTATTGCACTTGCCAAGGAGCCCAGGTTTCACAAGAAGACAAGGCACATCAAGCGTCGCTTCAACTCCATTCGTGAAAATGTCCAAGATGGAGACATAGAGATTTGTAAAGTACATACGGACCTGAATGTAGCAGATCCGTTGACTAAACCTCTCCCTAGAGCAAAACATGATCAACACCAGAATTCCATGGGTGTTCGATTCATCACAATGTAACTAGATTATTGACTCTAGTGCAAGTGGGAGACTGTTGGAAATATGCCCTAGAGGCAATAATAAAAGCATTATTATTATATTTCCTTGTTCATGATAACTGTCTTTATTCATGCTATAATTGTGTTATCCGGAAATCGTAATACATGTGTGAATAACAGACATCAACATGTCCCTAGTGAGCCTCTAGTTGACTAGCTCGTTGATCAACAGATAGTCATGGTTTCCTGACTATGGACACTGGATGTCATTGATAACGAGATCACATCATTAGGAGAATGATGTGATGGACAAGACCCAATCCTAAACATAGCACAAGATCGTATAGTTCATTTGCTAGTGTTTTCCAATGTCAAGTATATTTTCCTTAGACCATGAGATCGTGTAACTCCCGGATACCGTAGGAGTGCTTTGGGTATGCCAAACGTCACAACGTAACTGGGTGACTATAAAGGTAGACTACGGGTATCTCTGAAAGTGTCTGTTGGGTGACATGGATCAAGACTGGGATTTGTCACTCCGTATGACGGAGAGGCATCACTGGGCCCACTCGGTAATGCATCATCATAATGAGCTCAGAGTGACCAAGTGTCTGGTCACGGGATCATGCATTACGGTACGAGTAAAGTGACTTGCCGGTAACAAGATTGAACGAGGTATTGGGATACCGACGATCGAATCTCGGGCAAGTAACATATCGATAGACAAAGGGAATAGGGTACGGGGTTGATAGAATCCTCGACCTCGTGGTTCATCCGATGAGATCATCGTGGAGCATGTGGGAGCCAACATGGGTATCCAGATCCCACTGTTGGTTATTGACCGGAGAGTCGTCTCGGTCATGTCTGCTTGTCTCCCGAACCCGTAGGGTCTACACACTTAAGGTTCAGTTACGCTAGGGTTGTAGGGATATGTATATGCAGTAACCCGAATGTTGTTCGGAGTCCCGGATGAGATCCCGGACGTCACGAGGAGTTCCGGAATGGTCCGGAGGTAAAGATTTATATATGGGAAGTCCTGTTTCGGGCATCGGGACAAGTTTCGGGGTTATCGGTATTGTACCGGGTGGGTCCACCTGTCCCGGGGGGCCACATTGGCTGTAGGGGGTGCGCCTTGGCCTAATGGGCCAAGGGCACCAGCCCCACATAGGCCCATGCGCCTACGGTTTGAAAGGGGAAGAGTCCTAGGAGGGGAAGGCACCTCCTAGGTGCCTTGGGAGGGAGGGAAACCCCCTTGGCCGCCGCACCCCCTAGGAGATTGGATCTCCTAGGGCCGGCCAACCCCCCTTGGCCCTCCTATATATAGTGGGGGAGAGGAGGGACTTCATACCTGAACGCCTTGGCCTTTGGTTGCCTCCTTCTCCCTCTCCAACACCTCCTCCACCTCCATAGTGCTTAGCGAAGCTCTGCCGGAGTACTGCAGCTCCATCAACACCACGGCGTCGTGCTGCTGCTGGTGCCATCTCCCTCAACCTCTCCTCCCTCCCTTGCTGGATCAAGAAGGAGGAGACGTGGCTGTTCCGTACGTGTGTTGAACGCGGAGGTGCCGTCCGTTCGGCGCTGGTCATCGGTGATTTGGATCACGTCGAGTACGACTACATAATCACCGTTCTTTTGAACGCTTCCGCTCGCGATCTACAAAGGTATGTAGATGCATCTAATCACTCGTTGCTAGATGAACTCCTAGATGATCTTGGTGAAACGAGTAGGAAAATTTTGGTTTTCTGCAACGTTCCCCAACACTTTTCATCCTCAAACTAGTTGCCAAGTCGAGCGAGTAAATCAAATTCTTGAAGATATGCTCAGGGCTTGCGTCATCTCTTTCGGTATGAAGTGGGAAGATTGTCTTCCATATGCCGAGTTCTCCTACAACAACAGCTTCCAAGCGAGTTCGGGCAAGGCCCCATTTGAAATTCTCTATGGCAGGAAGTGCCATACTCCTCTTAACTGGTCAGAGACTGGTGAACGTCAACTTCTTGGCAATGACTTGATCACAGAGGCAGAAGAGATGTGCAAAGTCATTCGTGATAATCTCAAAGCCGCGCAATCGCGCCAGAAGAGTTATTATGATAGCAAGCATCGTGACTTGGCTTTCGAGATCAGAGACCATATCTACCTCCGTGTCTCTCCAATGAAAGGTACTCGTCGCTTCGGTATCAAAGGGAAGCTTGCCCCTAGATACGTGGGTCCTTTCAAGATTGTCAGCAAGAGAGGCGATCTCGCCTATCAATTTGAGCTTCCCTCCAACTTTGCAAACGTGCACGACGTGTTTCATGTCTCTCAGCTCCGCAAGTGCTTCAAGACTCCTGACCGCACCGTCAACTTTGAAGACATTGATCTGCAAGAAGACCTATCTTATCGTGAGCACCCAGTCGCTATTCTTGAAGAAACTGAGCGCAAGACTCGCAACAAGTCTATGAAATTCCTGAAAGTCAAGTGGTCACATCATTCCGACCGTGAAGCCACCTGGGAACGCGAGGACCACCTCTGTTCAGAGTACCCGGAGTTTTTCCAGTCCTAGATCTCGGGACGAGATCCTTTTGTAGTGGTAGAGTGTTGTAACACCCCAGATGTAAATTACCTTATATGGATTCCAACTCTTGCCGTTTCCGGCACTAAGTTATTCTATTTCCACGTTGTCGGGTTTTTGTCTTCATGTGCTTTTGTCTTTGTCATGCATCTCATATCATGTCATCATGTGCATTGCACTTGCATACGTGTACGTCTCATGCATCCGAGCAATTTCGTACCATTTGGACTTCGTTTGATACTCCAACGGTTAACCGAGGGACCGAAGAGGCCTCATGTGTGTTGCAGCCCAACACCCCTCCAAAGTGGCCCAAAACGCACCTAAACCCCTTCCATCATCTAGAGCATTCGATCATGATTGCGTGGCCGAAAACCGCACCTCATTTGGAGCTTCCTAGCTCCTCCTACCTCTATAATTAGACCCCCCATTTCAATTCCCGGATCTCCTCTTTCCAAACCCTAGATGCCTCCCTCTCCACGCGCCGCCGGACAAATTCCCGTCCGGCCGGACAACATCCACTCCGCCCCGCCACCGCCACGTGGCACCACCCGGTTGGTCGCCGCCCCATGCCCACTTTTCCGCACCCGCGGGCCCGCTCAGCCCAGAGCTGGCCCTTCCTGGCCCACGCTGTCCTGCCGCCCGCTCCCCGCGTCGCACTCCAGCTCCGCCGCCGATGCCAGTTCACTGCCACCGCACCTTCCTCGACCGGAGTAGCATGCCGCCACGCGCCGGCCTCCTCCACCGCGACCCCTCATCACCCCTCGCCGCCCGGCGACGGATCCGGCCGACCCATTGCCGGATCTCCCCGTACCCGATCGGATCCGACCTCCTCCAGCCGTCCCCGCACCCATCCACCTCGCCGGAGCAAAAGCACCTCGTCGGAGACCTCGGTTCGCGCGCCGGAGACAAACCCTAGATCCGGATCAGTTGACTTTCTCCCCCTCTCTCAGATATTTTTTGCATTCTATGACATGCCATAACTCTGCAATCGTTGCTCTGATTCGTGCGTGTAGCATATCAAAATGTTCGTCTCGACGAGTACATCATTTCATCTCATTGTATCATTTTCATTTGAGCTTGTCTTGATGCCCGAAATGCTGTTGGAAGAGGGCTATGTGATGATAGTTTCAGATCTGTTTCAGCAAATGCACTTTTGTCATTTTTTTGCCATGATTAATGTGTGCATGCTATGATCCTGAGCTCTACATGTGTTTGGAAGAATGCCATGCCATCTATACAGGGGTGTATGCGATGTATTTTTGTGATCTTTGTGGTGACTAGCACAAGCATGCAAAGTAGCTTACTCAATGATGCTGATTCTAGGGACTTAGAATTTAACTAAGTCCTTGCCTTGTCCTTATTTTGTATGCCATATGTTCATGTTGTTTCCTGTTGATCCGTGCCTCTTTTGAGCATAACCAGTAAGGATGTTTTGTAGATAATGTTGTGCTCTATCCATCCATGTCTTTGTTTGCAATAATGGAGCAACCTAGCTTGAGTCAATCGAGCTCTACTTTTGCTATAAAATGTTCCTGGTAGATTGTTAACATGTTTTGCAATTTTGCCAAGCTTGTTGTTGTTGATCCGTGCATGCTATGTTGTTGTTCTTGCCATGTCTAGCTTCTATGCCATGTCTATTTGCTGGGTGTACGATTAGTTTGTCATTTAATGCCTCATAGTGAGTGCATCGAGCTCATAAACATGCCTACTCGTTATCTGTTTTTGCCATGCTCAAGTTTTTCATGAAGTCTGAATCTGTTTATGTTTTTGCTATGTTCACATGCTTGCAATTGTATTTTCTGATCCCTTTTGGCTCATCGTCACTAAGGGGATTTTGTTATATTCTTTGAGTAGCTTCATACCATGCCTTGTTTGGCCATGATAAGTTCCTGTAGAATATAGTTATCATACTCTAAGGATTGCTTCCTGATGATAAATTCCTGACATGCTGTTAATTTCACTAAGTCTGAAACCTGTTATCTTTTGCACTTTTGTCGTGCTTGTTTGAACCTGCTATTGAGTGAATTAGCCGTAGCTCAGTGTTCATCTTTTGTCAAGCATCATGAGTGGATTCTTGCTATGTATTTTGTTGCTATGTTTGAGTGCAGTAGCTTAATTATCTTGATGCATTTGGGAGGCTACTTGCTGTTTATCGCAGATCGGTGTCATTTTTGTTTTGCTTGCCATTTCCAAACTGTGCATCCGATTCCGGTGATATTTATATCGATTTCAACCGAAATCACCTCCGCTTTCCAGTGGCACTCTTGGATTTCCATGTTGAGGCAGGTTCAATCATTCCTTTCCAAATCATGCATATGCATCACATATCGCATCCCGCATATCATACCATGTTTGCATCATGTTGCTTGAGCATTGCACATGGTTGATTGTGTTCCTTTTTGCTTGTTGTTCTTGCTTGTGTAGAGCCGGGAGATGAGTACATGATTGAGGAGCCCTTTGAGTACGCTTACGAGGATCAAGGCAACTCTGAGAACTTTGCAGGCAAGATGATCATACCCTCGAAATCACTTCTATCTTTGCTTGCTAGATGCTCGCTCTTTTGCTATGCCTATGCTACGATACCTACCACTTGTTTATCATGCCTCCCATATTGCCCTGTCAAACCTCTAACCGACCTTGTCCTAGCAAACCGTTGTTTGGCTATGTTACCGCTTTGCTCAGCCCCTCTTATAGCGTTGCTAGTTACAGGTGAAGATTGGAGATTGTTCCTTGTTGGAATTTGTTTATTGTTGGGATATCACCATATTATCTTGTTTATCTTAATGCACCTATATACTTGGTAAAGGGTGGAAGGCTCGGCCTTATGGCTGGTGTTTTGTTCCACTCTTGCCGCCCTAGTTTTCATCATATTAGTGTTATGTTCCCGGATTTTGCGTTCCTTACACGGTTGGGTTATAATGGGAACCCCTTGACACTTCGCCTTGAATAAAACTCCTCCAGCATGGCCCAACATTGGTTTTACCATTCGCCACCTAGCCTCTTTTTCCCTTGGGTTCCGCGGACTCAAGGCTCATCTTTATTTAAACCCCCGGGCCAGTGCTCCTCTAAGTGTTGGTCCAACCTGTCAGCTGTCGGTGGCCACCAGGGGCAACTCTGGGCTGGCCTACTGGAACCTTGTACAATCCGGTGTGCCCTGAGAACGAGATATGTGCAGCTCCTATCGGGATTTGTCGGCACATTCGGGTGGCTTTGCTGGTTTAGTTTTACCATGGTCGAGATGTCTTATAACCGGGATGCCGATTCTGATCGGATTGTCTTGGGAGAAGGAATATCCTTCATTGACCGTGAGAGCTTGTGATGTGCTAAGTTGGGACTCCCGTATAGGGATTTGATCTTTCAAAAGCCATGCCTGCGGTTATGGCAGATGGGAATTTGTTAATGTACGGTTGTAGATAACCTGAAACTTAACTTAATTAAAACGCACCAACAGCGTGTGTAACCGTGATGGTCTCTTCTCGGCGGAGTCGGGGAAGCAAACACAGTGTTGGAGTAATGCTTGACGTAGGTTGTTCTAGGATCACTTCTTGATCATAGTAGTTCGACTATGCTTTTGCATTCTCTTCTCGCTCTCTTTTGCGTATGTTTGCCACCATATATGCTAGTCCCTTGCTGTAGCTCCACATCATACCTTTACCTTACCTATAAGCTTAAATAGTCTTGATCGCGAGGGTGTGAGATTGCTGAGTCCCCGTGACTCACAGATTATTTCCAAAACCAGATGTAGGGACCGATGATACCGCTCCAGGTGATGCGATTGAGCTCAAGTGGGAGTTCAATGAAGACTCTCGTTGTGACTACGTGTCTTTCCCAGATGATCAGTAGTGGTTTCCCAGTTGGGGGCGATCGGGGACTTTGTCGCATTTGGGGGTTGATCTTTATTTTGGTTCCGTAGTCGGACCTTGAGTGTATTGGATGAATGTAATGACTTATTTATGTATTTGTGTGACGTGGCGAGTGTAAGCCAACTATGTATCTTTTCCCTTATTTATTACATGGGTTGTTGTCAAGATTACCTCACTTGCGACATTGCTTTCAATGCAGTTATGCCTCTAAGTCGTGCTTCGATACATGGGAGATATAGCCGCATCGAGGGCGTTACAAAAGGTGAAGGATCAGATAGCTCAAGCTAAGGTGGATTTGGCAGCAGAGAACATCAGGATGGCCACAAAGCGGGCTGAGTTAGAGGCACGGGCTTATCGGCTTATTCTGGATCAGAGTGCGTGTGATGATGTCATGAGAAGAACGTTCCGGTCTCACCTGCCGCCGGTATACGAGGGAAGGAACCTCTTTAACACGCCAGGAGCAGGCACCAGCAACCTGCCAGTGGTAAATCGGGTGGAGGCACCTGGAACAGGGGCGCCGGTTCAACCGCGCGCGATAGATCCGCCTCGCCTGAACAATGTCCCATCACAGCATGTCTCAATGCCTCCGGGTCATTACTCTAACCCGTTGGACACCATCGTTGTCGCCGCTTCACGATTGGCAGCTCTCCCAATCAATGGCGAGTCTCCAGTAGCAGTTGAAACACGATGGGCTAGGGAGCTTCTTCAAATAGCTTTGACTCAATAGCAGGCTTAATCGCACAGCCGCGAGATGATTCATTCCACCCCCCGCCCAAGTCGGAGCTATAGCAGGCATATTGATGAACTGGCCGTATCAAGCAGTACGAGAAACCGTAACCCACCGCGAGGTCATAACCCGGCGGGCGGCGGTGCTAATTCCCAGGATGTGGTGGATCACGGTAGAGCACGTCGAGAAGCCGAGTTAGCAGCGCAGTACGCGGCCCGTCAGCTTACACCGGTTCGTCCAACTACTTCGGTGGAACCAGACGTGGTTTTCAGTTCTTTGGGGGTGTCGTGTCTTACCCCGGCCTTACGTAATGTGCGGCTTCCCAAGGACTTCAAGGGTCCTCATAAGGTGCCCAATTACACTGTCGATTTACCCCCCGAGTCATGGGTTGAGAGCTATGAGATGGCAATGGAGATGCTAGACGTGGATGATGCGGCATGTGCTAAGTACTTCACCATGATGCTGGAGGGGACAACTCATACTTGGTTAAAAATCTTACCAACTAACTCCATTGGATCATGACCCGAGTTAAAAAGCTGATTTATCCAGAATTTCAAAGCTACATGCAAACAACCCATGTCAATTGTGGACTTAGCCGCCTGTGTTCAAGAAGAGGGGGAGTCTACAACCCATTGGGTGAAGCGGGTATCAGCCATTATGCATTCATCAGACCGCATCAATGCTGACACGACAGTCTTGACATTGGAAGGCAACTGCCGGTTTATGCCTTTGAAGCTGAAGTTGGGAAGGCTCAAGCGTCACTGCAATGATGTGGCCACGCTTATGGCAGCTGTGGTTAAGTATGCCGATTTAGATAGTACCATGGACCCTGAGTCTGAAGATGAAAAGACGGGGAAGGGAAAGAAGAATGGCAGTGCCAAGGGGCAGCAGCATAACCCGGCGGGTCATGGGAACAACGGTAAGCGCAAGGCGGATAACAGCTTGGATTTTGTGGCTAACACCAACACCCAGGATAATGGTCAGCGCCGTAAGGGTAGACCGCCCCAGCGGGGTAGAGGTTCAGGTCCCAATCCTAAACGCCTGTTAAATGAACCTTGCCCAAAGCACGGGTCGTGAGAGAGGCCAGCTACACACCTTTGGAAGGATTGTTTCATCATGCGGGAGTTTAAAAATTCAAGTTCTTTCTAGTACGACCAGGGACCGCACGGCAGTTCAGGAGGCGGTTCTCATGGGCCGGGTTATGGCGGAGGTAGCTCCAGGTCAAGATTTCAAGGCAATCAGGGTAAGCAGGGCGGTTACAATCATCAGGGGGGTCATCAGCAGCAACAATTAGGTTATCAGAGCAATCCGAAGCAGTTGAATTGTGGGCTGTACCATGTCTTCACCACTAGTTTGTGTAAGCGCGATCAGAATCTTCATAAAAGGGTAGTAAACTCTGTTGAACCAGTAGTGCCCCGTTATCAGCGCTGGTCTGAACAACCCATTGTGTGGAGTTGAGAGGATCATCCACCCCGGGTTGATAATCCGGGTCATTTGGCATTGGTGGTAGCGCCTCAGGTTGGGGGGTACAAGTTCACCAAGGTACTCATGGATGGAGGGAGCAGTATCAATATCCTTTACTATGAAACCTTCCATCGCATGGGGTTGACAGATAAGAATCTTAAACCGTCGAACACCATCTTTCATGGTGTGGTGCCTGGTAAATCGGCGTACCCAGTTGGTAAGATAGCTCTAGAGGTTGCTTTTGGAGATGATCATGATTCAAGATCAGAAACATTGACTTGTGAAGTGGTGAAAATCAAGAGCCCATATCATGCCCTATTTGGACGGCCGGCTTATGCTAAGTTCATGGCAAGACCATGTTATGTTTATCTGCAGCTTAAGGTGCCGGGTCATAAGGGGACCATCACAGTGCATGGGAGCCGAAAGATTGCTTTGGAATGTGAAGAAGGTGATGCAGCCTATGCTGAGTCGGTTTGTGCAACAGAGGAGTTGAAGTTTATAAGATAATGTTGATCTGGCAGATATGACTTCTCTGAAAAAACCAACTAAAAAGCATGATCCGGCTTTGAAGTTTAAATCGGACAAGGAGACTAAGCTGGTTGACTTTGTTCCTGGCGGTTCATCCTGGTAGTTTAGCATCAGCGCTAACCTGGATCCGAAATAGGAAAGCGCCCTCATCGAGTTCATACGTGAGAACCTGGACATCTTTGCATGGAAACCTTCTGACATGTCAGGTGTACCGAGGGAACTCGCTGAGCACACTCTCAATATAGATCCTAAGTTTAAACCGGTCAGGAAATTTCTCTGCTGCTTCAATGAAGAAAGGCGCAAGGCTATTGGTGAGGAGGTAGCCCGGCTTTTGGCAGTAGGGTTTATTGTGGAGGTCTTTCACCCTGAGTGGCTAGCTAATCCGGTGCTGGTACTTAAGAAGAACGACACTTGGCGTATGTGTGTGGACTACACAGATCTGAACAAGGCCTGTCCAGCTGATCCCTTTGCTCTCCCTCGTATAGATCAAATCACTGATGCTACGGCGGGTTGTGACCGTTTGTGTTTTCTGGATGCTTATTCTGGTTATCATCAGATCAAAATGGCAGTTAAGGACCAGGAGAAGACAACTTTTATAACTACCTTTGGAGCCTCTGCTATGTATCTATGCCTTTTGGGCTCAATAGTGCCCAGGCGACTTATCAGCGCTGTGTACAGAATTGTCTTCATGACCAGATTGGGCGCTTGCTTATGTGGATGATATTGTGGTAAAGTCCAGAAAGGGGGAAACATTGATAGATGATTTGAAGGAGACTTTTGATAACCTCCGAGTTTATAAGATGATGCTTAATCCGGCCAAATGTGTCTTTGGTGTACCGGCAGGCAAGCTCTTGGGTTTTCTGGTGTCTAACAGGGGCATTGAAGCTAATCTGGAGAAGATCAAAGCTATTACGTCCCTGGCTAAACCGACGTGTATTAACGATGTTCAGCGTTTGGCGGGTCGTATTGCAGCATTGAGCCGGTTTATCAGTCGGTTAGGGTAGAAAGCCATCCCTTTGTATCAGATGTTGAAGAAGACGGATGACTTTGTTTGGAGTGAGGCTGCCAATGAAGAGTTTGAGAGTTTAAAGCGGCAGCTAGCTGAGCCGCTTGTCCTTGCTACTCCTGTTGATAAAGAGCCTTTGGTGTTATATGTGGCTGCTAATGCCTGGGCTGTTAGTGTGGCTATTGTTGTGGAGCGCAAGGAGGCCGGAAAAGAGTATCCGGTTCAACGGCCAGTTTATTATATCAGTGAGGTGCTTATTGAGTCCAAGAAGAGGTACCCACATTGGCAGAAGCTGGTGTATGGAGTTTTCATGGCAAGCCGGAAGCTCAAGCATTATTTTTAGGGTCATCCTATCACTGTGGTCAGTTCTTCCCCCTTGGGGATATAATCCAAAACATAGAAGCAACTAGCCGGATTGCTAAATGAGCTATTGAGCTTGGACCTCACGGGTTAAAATATACGCCTCACACAGCAATCAAGTCCCAAGCACTTGTGGACTTCATCAATGACTGGATAAAGTTGCAGGCACCATAGTAAAATCCAGACAACACTTATTGGACTATTCAATTTGATGGGTCCAGACAATTGGAGGGCTCGGGGGCTGGAGTCATATTATCTTCCCCACGAGGTTATAAGTTTTGTTATGTTCTCCATTTAATGTTCCCTTGCACTAACAATGTAGCTGAATATTAAGCCTTGCTCCATGGTCTTCGGATGGCTAAGGAGATGAATTTAAGCCAGGTTAAGTGATTTGGTGACTTGGACCTGGTAGCTCAATAGGTGTCTGGCACTTGGGATTCCAAGGATCCACTCATGGGCGTATCGACGAGAGGTGGACATAATGGCTAGCCATTTCAAGGGTTATCAGGTTGACCATATAGACCGGTGAAAGAATGAAGCGGCGGACGCTTTAATTCTTTTAGGCTCTCAACGTAAACCGGTGCCGCCCAATGTCTTTCTGGATGTTCTACATATTCCGTAGGTCAAGATACCTACAAAGGAGGATTTGGCTGTTCCTGGCCCGGATGCTCAATTGGTGGTAGCTCTTCACGTTATCCCGGATTGGACAGTCCCATACCTGGTATACATGAACCGGGGGGAGTTACCAGAGGATGAAAACTTCGCCATGCAGATAATCCGACGATCCAAGTCAATGACCATTATCAATGGGGTGTTACATCATTGCAGTGTAACAGGGGAGTTTCAGCGTTGTGTGTCTCCTCAAGAAGGCTAAGAGATTTTGCGTGAGATCCACGAAGGATATTGTGATCACCACGCCGGTTCAAAATCCTTGGTAGCTAAGGCTTTTCGTCACGGCTTCTATTTGTTGACGGCTCATGCTGACGCTGATGATTTGGTAAAGAGGTGTGACGGTTGTTAGAAATTCGCACGCCGCGCTCATGTTTCGGCTCAAGAACTAAGGATGATTCCAAGCACTTGGACGTTTGCAACTTGGGGGCTGGATATGGTTGGGCCCTTTAAGAGGTCCAAGGACAAGACGACCCACCTACTGGTGGCGGTTGATAAGTTCACCAAGTGGGTAGAGGCAGAGCCAGTCAGTAAGTGTGATGCAGCCACGGTGGTTCAATTCATCAAAAAGGTGATCTTTTGTTTTGGTTTTCCACACAACATCATACCTGATAAAGGTACCAATCTGTCCAGGGGTGCTATGGTAGAATTTTGTCAACGTGAGCACATCCGGCTTGACGTATCATTAGTGGCTCACCCCAATCTAATGGTCAAGCAGAGAGAGCCAATCAAGAGATTTTGAGAGGCATCAAGCCCCGACTTATGGTTTCTTTAAAGCAAATGCCGGGTTGTTGGGTGGAGGAGTTTCCTTCCTTGTTATGGAGTATCAACACCACACCGAAAAGATCTATGGGTTACACGCCTTTTTTCATGGTTTACAAAGCAGAGGCGATTCTCCCTAGTGACATCCGTCATGACTCGCCCCGTGTGGCGGCTTATGTTGAAGCTGATAATGAGAAAGCACGTCAAGATTCACTGGACCTGTTAGATGAGGAGCGTGATATTGCAGCGGCTCGTTCAGTGATTTACCTGCAAGATCTGCGACGTTATGACAGCCGCCGGGTTAAAACCAGAACTTTTCAAGAAGGTGATTTTGTGCTCCGGCTCATCTAGGATCAGACTGATATGCACAAGTTGTCCCCACCTTGGGAAGTACCTTTTGTGGTCAGCAAAAATCTGCACAACGGATCATACTACCTTATCGATGTTCGAGAGCACAAAGACTCATGTAAATCGGAGGAGGAGACCCAACGGCTGTGGAATATAGCTCATCTTCGGCCTTACTATACTTGAGCCACAGGCTCTTCTTATGTACATATTTATGACTGTATATATTATGATCAATATAATAAACCGGAACCTCAACTAAAGCGGGGTCTGTGTTCTTTTTATTATATCATGAGTCCGTACATGGGGGCTTCTGTTCATAAAGTGGAGTTTTATTTCCCATTGATCCGGCGTATAAAGCCACATATATCAAAGGAAATCACTCGGGGGCTTGGTCGTATTCGAACCATAGCTACGCCTCTTGATTGGCATAAGGCCACTAGGTAATCACTTGGGGGCTTGGTTGTATTTGAACCATAGCTACACCTCTTGACCGGCTTAAGGCCAAAAGGATATCATGTGGGGCCAAAGAGAGTGTTGCCACAGCACAACTCAAACATAGGCACCCACTGAGCACATCTCAAATGTTGCTCGGGGGCTCTTTACTTCTCAAAGAACAAAGAAGCTTACACCCTTGCAATAGGCTATCAAGCCAGGCTTGGAAGCCAGGTTTATTCACCTAAAACCCCGGGTTATCCTACCTTTTTAAGTAAGCCACTCCGTCCAGGTAATCCTGGTATGACCCGATGAATGTTTGACAAGTCAATCTCATAGACCCTGAACTTGTCAAAGTTAAAACGACGATTGGTTAATGTGAGGCCCATCTTAAAAGGCTTCGAAAAATGGTTTAAATCAGTGGCCTGGCAGCCCCTGAAAAGCCTCGATTTAGGGCCTGGCAGCCCATGAAAATCCTTGCATGTTCTTTTTGTGTTTTTATTTGCTAAGTTTTTCACCTTTGGTAAGATTCATAATATCTTACGATAAACCGGTGTTCATTGACCCGGGTTGGCTTTCAACGATAAGTTGTCAGTACTTGATAAATTATAATCCCGCGTTTATTGACCCGGGTATGGTTTTGATTACAATTCACCAGTATTATATGTGGATACACCGGTGTTTATTATAACCCAGTACGGTTTATCATAAACCGGCAGAACATGGAAGGAGTTATCAATACTCAAGATTGGGGGTTATCACCCTAAATATACAAAAAGTTGGTCAACCAACAGTGTGATTCAAAATCATAGGTATCATCTCTTTCATCTTTGATTATTTTCAAAGTACAGCCTTAGTTATAAACCCCGGCTATATATTTTGGCATCATGACCCGTCCAGCGGTAAACCGCCAGGACACGTTCAAACTTCTCGTATGCAAGAACAATTGGAATAATATCGCTATGAATTATGCACATAATATATCCTCAAGCATGGCGGATTCACAGTATCAGGAAAAATAAGTATGCACGATGGCATAGCAGACCAAGTGTTTTGAACTATCCTATCACAAGGCGCTTTAAATGCCCAAAAAGACTAATTGTTTTCAGCAAGTGTGGCAGTACGCGGAAGGCTAAACCGGCCTCCGGATGATGACTCGTCACCTAGCTGAGTGGAAGGCTGTGGATCGTCCTGCGCTGGTGAATCTTCATCCTCTCTACCCAGTGGCTAGAAGTCAACGGTTGCCCAATCAATTCCAGTTAAGGATTGGTACACAGCTTCATCATTTATAAGGTTTGAGGGATCAACATCAGGGGCATATGTGTGCTTACGGATGGGTGGAATAAGATCTTCTACATCATGTGTTGGCGTAGGATATCTTTTCTGATCAGAATCTAAACTAGCTGATGCCAATTTGCTTGCTAAGGGGCGCATTTCCCTTGTCAACCTTCGAAGGTCGTCATTGTTAAACTCTGAACCGTTTTCCTTTACACCAGGATAGCCTCTTCCTATATCCGATGGTTCAAGACCCGATATCCATGCCTTAGCCCGGATTAGGGCAGTCAGCGCACCTGACCTTGCAGCTGATCTTTTTCGCTCGTACAACCGGGCAGGCAACATTGACAGTTTCTCAATGGTTTCCTTTATGAAAGTTGGAGGCGGTTTGTTATGAGCAGCAGTGTAGATGGCCAGTTGAACTCCGGAAAATAACTGCTCTATCAGAGTATAGGCAGCCTTCAGCTTCATCCGCATGTCAGAGCCCAGAAGGGTAATGCGAGCTCTTGTGTCATTGCAAGCATCAGTAAACCAGTAACTGATTAGATAATGTATGTTGAAAAACACATCAGATGAGCATACTTACCAAACACAACAGAGGTCATGGCATTTACCTGCCGTTTTAAACCGGTCAGCTCTTCGACCACCGGTTTAAGGGCTACTTCTGCGTCTTCGGCTTTCTGTTGCAGTGCAGTTTTCTCTATGCCCCAATCCTCCCGTTCCTTCTACAAAGTTTCCTTCAGCTTCTGTCAGCATTCTGGGAACGGGGGTCCCCAGACTTGCCTGCCTGCGGCCTGCGGCATGGCTTAAAGGGGGGCCCAGCGCGGCCCATCTTCACCAACACAAAACCAAGACCCTCACGAGGGGCCAAGCCTCGCGGGGCGGACGACGCGGAGCTTCCTCAGGCGCGGCCTCGTCAGGCTGGCTCATGAGGAGGCGGAGAGATCAAGGCGGGGTACCTCACGAGGTGCCCGTGACACAAGCCATGACGACCGGGGCGCCAGGCGGGTGCCAGCCCGCCTAGCGTCCTCCCTTCCTCTTTTTTGCAAAGGGGGCAAGCGCAGCCGTGGAGTACCGAGGCATCAGGCAAAGGTTGCCATTTCGGTGCAACGAGACCAAGACCAGGAGGACTACGAGACGGAGGTCACCGTGGAGCCCAAGACGGCGTCATCACCAGAGCTTTGCGCAGGCAAAGAATACTTTTGTCAGGATAGTTGATACTAGCTGTCCCCCTTAAAATTAGCCCGCCATTGTTGGCTCCCTTCCCGCTCGATATTTGGGAAGAGGACCAGGGCCTCTATAAATAGGACCAGCCACCCACAGAGCAAGGGGGACACAGGGACACAAGGACACGGAGGGACAGAGAGTGAGACAAGGCAGAGAAGGGTCGAGACAGAGACGGAAAGAGAGAGAGAGAGAAAGGTGACTGAGCTCCTCCTAGCAGTTCATCACCCCAGCCAAGAACAGACCCTCGCGAGGCTGTTCTTCCTTGTATTGTTCACCATCATCAGCCCAAGAGGCAATCCACCACACCACAAACTGGAGTAGGGTATTACACCACAACGGTGGCCCGAACCAGTATAAACCCTGTGCCTCTTGTGTTGTTCTTTCCATATTTCAGATCCTAGCAAGGCGGGGGGGTGCAGGTTGGTAGGAGGCAAAATCTCCGCGTGCACCCCAGTGTTCGAACCTCAAGGGTCTGCCAGAACCCGAAATCCGACATTTGGCACGCCAGGTAGGGGTGTGCCGGGAATCGTCTTGCACCACCCCGTTCTCCTCCAACTATCACGCCCGTGTCTGACGCTCGTCGGGCCCGCGCCGAGCGCCGGGCCGTGCTCACTTCCCGCGTCACCCAGACGGCCCCCGTCGGTGGGCGACCTCGCCGTCCCCCGTCACCTGCCATCAATGCCGCCACCGGCCCGGCGGGGGACGAGCATCAAGCATCATCCCAGCACCCGTCCGTGCGGCAAGACGGCCGCACCGTGACTCCCTCTCTCACCCCAGCTATTTCTTCGTCCCGCGCGCTTCGTGCACCCATGGAGGCTCGGGCTGCACTCATCGCGGCGAACGAGCTCCTGTGCTACCGTCCCGTCGACGACGTCTACGAAGAATGGCTCGACCGCGTCGCCGAGCTCGTCCGCGCTGCAGGGGGCTCTCCTGCGCCGTCCGTTCCACTGCACTGCACCCCGCCCCGCATGGGCAGTGAAGCTCCGGCGGTGCCCCGGCCACCTCCTCCTCAGGAAGGCGGCATGGCTCCAAGGCGCGTGGCCCCTAGGCGGAATCCGCTTCGTCAGGCGCCAGCGCAACAAGAGCAGAGCTGTCAGGAAGTCCCTCGCCAGCAAGAAGCTGCCCGGGCGCTCCCTGCTCCAGCACGTCGCGACCATGCTCCTGCTCCCGCGCATCAAGACTCCGCGCTGCTCCCAGCTGCAGCGCGTGGGGACATGCAAGACCAAGTTCCCCTTCATCTAGGGGTGGACTAACGAGCAGCTCGGCTCGTTAAGCTTGTACTCGTTAAGCTCGCGCTCGTTAAGGCTCGGCTTGTTAAGCTCGTTAAGATTAACGAGCATAAAACCCTGCTCGGCTCGGCTCGTTTGAAGCTCGTTAAGCTCGTGAGCACTCGCGAGTGCTCGTTAACAGATTATAATGTGTTACTATATACATGATGAACGTGTAGGTATGATTTTTAAGTTGAAATATGGTGACTACAAAAAGAAATGAAGTAGTTTGTTGTCTCATATGTCGATTAGATTAAATAGATGAGCTAAGGTGCTACAAAAAGTTTGTCATGTAAGATGAAAATATGTATTGTGTTGTTACTAACGAGATTAACGAGCTACTTGTGAAACTCGTTAGCTCGCTCATTAAGCTCGTTAAGCTTAACAAGCTAAAAACAATGATTGGCCCTGTTCATTAAGAAGCGAGCTATGAGCTTAACGAGCTGAACTATCGAGCACTCATTAAGCTCGCGAGCTACGAGCTTTTCGTCCAGCCCTACCTTCATCCAAGGCCTCCCGTGGCCACAGCAGGCTGCCGCGCCTTCACCGCCGAGCTACCCAACGTCGCGTGGCCCGGCAAGTTCAAGCCAGACTTGCCTCCTCGCTACGACGGCACGGCTGACCCTGTGGAGTTCCTCCAGCTCTACGAGCTGGGCATCGAAGCTGCCAACGAAGACGAGCGAACTGGTTCCCCATGGCACTCAAGGACGGGGCCTGCACCTGGCTCCTGAACCTGGCTCCAGGCACAATCTCCTCCTGGGACGAGATGCGCACCCGCTTCATCGCCAACTTCCAAGGCACTCGCGACCGGCCACCCGCCGTGAGCGACATGCGCCGCATCAAGCAACAGCCCGGGGAGACCCTGCAGAAGTACATCCAGCGCTTCAACAGCGCGTGCCTCAAGATTCCCAAGGTGACTGAGGAGGCCATCATCTCGGCCTTCTCCGACGGCGTGCGTGATGTCAAGATGAAGGACGAGTTGGCGATGCATGAAGACCTGAGCACCTCCTTGGAATTGTTCAACCTGGCAACCAATTGCGCCAGGGCCGAGGAAGGGAGTCTCTCCCTCCTCGAGCTGCCTGCCGTAGACCCAGAAGAGAAGAAGCCCAAGGCCAAGGATGTGAAGCGCAAGGGGGCTGTCGTGCTCGCGGCAAAACCAGACACCAAGCGGGGCAGAGATCAGCCCAAACCTTCCAAGGGCAGCCAGTGCTGTATGTACCACGACCTCCACACCCACAACACCAACGAATGTCAAGAGCTCCGAGCCGTGCGAGAAGGAAGGATCGGCCGTCGCCCTGACCACAGTGACTGGGGCTACGGCCGAGGAGGAGGAAGGAATGCAGGACGCTGGGAAGACCGTGGCCCGCGCCAAGGGTGGCGCGATCAACCTCGCGAGGATCACTGGCAAGACCCACCTCGCGAGGGAGGCTGGAGAGATCAGCCTCGTGAGGGAGACTGGAGGGATCAGCCTCGTGAGGATCGCCCGCAAGGCAACGCATGCCTCCCACCGCAGCAGCCGCAGCCAAGGAGAAATGAGGACCGCCACCAGGACGAGGGGGCGGGGGGCTTCCAGGAGCCGCGCGTGATCGCCTGCATCCTGGGCGGGGCACAAGCCCCAGCCTCTCAGCACATCTTCAAGCAGTTTGCCCGTGAAGTGAACGCAGCCCTCCCCAGGCTCGAAGCCACGCGCCCTCTCAGGTGGTCGGCGTGCGCCATCACGTTCAGCTCAGCAGATCAGCTCAAGTGTGCGGCTACAGCCGGAGTTCTCCCGATGCTTTGTTCCCCAATCATCAGCAACGTGGTGGTCACCAAGACCCTCATCGATGGCGGGGCAGGGCTCAACGTCCTGTCCGGGGAAACATTCAACAACCTCCAAGTGCCCTACAGCCAGCTTCAGCCAACCAAGCCTTTCTCCGGTATCACCGACGGCTCCACGGTCCCGATTGGGCAGGTCCGCCTCCCTGTCACCTTCGAGGCACGCGACAACTACCGCACTGAGCTTATCGACTTCGACGTCGCTCACATTCGCCTGCCGTACAACGCCATCCTTGGGTACCCAGCGCTGGCCAAGTTCATGGCCGTAACTCACACGGCTACAACGTCCTCAAGATGCCAGGAAGCAGCGGGGTCATCATGGTGCCATGTGAAGAGAAGGATGCAGTGTGTTCCCTGGAACGAGCCTTTCAGGCCGCGTCACTGGAAGACCCAGATCGTGGAAGCAGGAGGCCTCCCGAGACCGCCCCTAAGAAGAAGAAGACATCGTCCGGCCCGACCACTCAGGAGGCAGGCCCCTCTGGGCACGCGCCTGCCCAGGGGAACCTCCTTCCATCGCATAGGAAAGCACGCCCGGCGCCCTCCTCAGGCAGGGCTCGGGGGCTCTCCCCTGGAGGGGCACCGACCTAGCCAGGGTCACGAGGGAGGCGCTTGGGCACCATATGGAGGCGTGTTTCGAAGCACATTTCCCTCAAGAAGGAGCAAGGCAAGGAGATCCAGACCCTCAAGAGTTTGTTAGCAAGGCCATTCAGCAGCTTCAGGAGTCAAGAGTCATGAAAGCCGGCCGCCGCCTACCAGCAGTGGCTCCCCATCCAAGCGAGGATGGTGGGTTATGCGTCTGCATCGACATACCAGGGCTCAACCGAGTCGCCTCTCTGGAGCGCCTCTGGCCCTCGTGAGTGGGGCGCTGCGGAGGCCCACCCCACAGCTACGTTCGCATGCCTTACGGCTTGCCGAACGCGGCTGACACATACCAGCGCCTCATGAGGGGCATCACGGGGGCACGAGTGACCAGGCGTTCCGCAGCCCTGGCAGGGATGGAGATGGCCCGTGAGGAGCCGCCAGCGCCTCCGGAGCCTCCCGAGGCCCCTGGGCCTGGGGGCTCGTGAGGATCGGCTCCCGCAGCCCACCGAGCTTGCTACATCAACGCTCCTTCATCCTCAACATCATCAGGTGACATCTTTCGAGTTTTATTTCCAGCTGGGAACGCCCCCCAGGGTTGCATTATTCCCAGGCCGCGTGGTTCCGTCCCTATGGCGTGTATCCCCTTTTTATTCCATGTTGTTAGCTTACCTTGTTGGGGGCGTCCCTCGGGCTGCATGATCCCCAAGCCGCTCGGGCCAGGCCCAGCGGCATGTATCCCATTTGCGTTTATTTCCGATCATGCGTTAGACCCACCATGCTTGATTATTTGATGCCGGTCCACGGCACCTCTTCTTCTCCATGCCTACCATTTGCACGTTAAAGGGGGGGGGTACTTGAGCATCCCAACTCAGGGCTCTTACTGGCTCTCCAGCCCTCACCCTCTGGCCTTGTCCATGGCATCGTGACCTGGCATACCAGTGACGGCTGAGACCAGCTCGAGGGCTGGGACCCGAGGACGTAGAGTGCCAACATCTAACCAAATTTGCAGGGACACATCACAAGATAAGGCCCAGTGCCAGGCGCAACCCGCCTAGAGGTAGGGCCCCGTGAGTCCCGCGCTAGCTCACGGGTGCCCAGATACACCTCGCCAGGCCCTATCGTGCCAGCCATGTGTCAGGGCGGGGCTATACACGCCCTGGGGGCTCCCCTGGGAGGGGGCCCCCTCCCACGTACCAGTGGAAGCACCATGCTCCGCGCTGGCTGACGACACTGCCGAGGAGCGGCTATGCCCGTACACATACGGTAGCGCTATGCTCCGCGCTGGTGATAAACAACTGAAGGTGGCCCCCGGGCCGCACCAACCTCAGGGAGCCCAGAGCTCAGTGTCTAGCCTCATCGTAACGCCTCCCCTCGGGAGTGCCGCGCGAGGGGGCTGGGCACAGGGGCTGCACCTGGGTCACACCCAGACGCATGCCGCTCAGCCAGGTCCCCCCGGGCCTGGTTCGTCACGCGTCTCTCCCCGAGCGGAGCCAAGGTACGAAGGCCGTTTGGGCGTCAAGGGGGACTCCTGAGCATCACGACTCAGGAGCCTAACTGGTCACGTAGCCCCTCACTCCGTGGCCCCGTCCTGGTTTCCAGTCGGGACCAACGATGGGTGAGGTACGCGCGTGGCCGGGCTCTGCAGACGTAGAATGGTAGATCCACCCGCATCACACCTCCCTACTTGTTGTTCGTGTACCAAGGGGGACTCCTGAGCATCGCGACTCAGGAGCCTAACTTGTCACGTGGCCCCTCACTCCTTGGCCCCATCCTGGTTTTCGGTCGGGACCAACGCTGGGTGAGGCATGCACAGAGAGGGGCTCTGCCGGCATAGAACATAAGCCAGTAGGAAGGGAAAGCACAAATTTCATGGAATTCAAAATCAAATATTACAGTCCACATTGTTATCTCAATGCCAAACGCAAGTTTAAACGCCTCCCCGAGGCATGATACATGTGCAGGAATTAAAGGCAGGACAGGAGCCGCGACGGAGTCACTTGTCGGTGATGGAGCAGCGCGGGTTGGGTACGCCTAACGGAGCCATGGGGTCGGCAGCGCCTTGCTTTGGCTTGGTGCTGAAGGCCTGGAACTTCCCCAGCAGGGCCTTTGCGCGACCCTTCACGGCCTCGCCAGCGGCAGCAGCACGCTCGCCGCTCACTGGCTCCAGCAGACTGTCGAGGTCGACACCGGGATCGCGAAGGTAGATGTGGGTGAGGACCTGCGTCATTGCTGCAGAAGACAGGACACGCGCCTTGGCCTCGACCGCGGCGCCCAGGCCAAGGGAGACATATTCAAGAGCGTGAACTTGGAAGGGAAGCAGCTTGGCGGGGCCGTCCTCGGCGCCGGCCAATGGGCTCTCCAGGCCGCTGTCGTAAAGCATGCTCAGTGAGGAGCGAGCCCTCGCCTCCATCTCCACGAAGGCCACGCGGTCCTCGGCAAGAACCAGGGCCTCGTCGTCCAGCTTTGCCTTCCTCGCCCCCATGTCCTGCTCCAGCGCGCCTAGGCGGTCGCGGCGTTTCTTGAGTTTGATCTCCCTCTCCTTGAGAGACGCCTCGCGAGCCTTCACGCCTTCTTCCTGCTCTTGGCGAAGGCAGACCTCGTTCGTCAGCTAGTCCCGTAGACCTTGCAGTTCGCGCTCTAGCGCCTTGCAACGACCACGGACGTCGACCACCTCCCCAAGGGCTGCATCACGAGCAGCCTTCGCCTCAAGGATGACCTGCTTCTCCTCATCGCATGCCGTCGAGGCCAGGACCAGCGCCGCCCGAATCGAAGCGTCGGAGCGAACCCATCCTGAAGCCAGCTCCAAGCGCCCGGCCACCAAGCGGGGGTCGGCGCCAAGAATATCCTGACGCAGTCGGTCCAGCTTAGCAACAGCATGATCCAGAACGGCAGAAGGAGTCGGAGATACGGCAGCCGGTGGAGTAGGAGGAGAAGACGGCAGCGCGGCCACAACATGCTGAGGCGGAGTCTGCCGTGCCCCGACAGCTGAAGTGGCGGTGGCAGGCAAGAGCACGTCGGGAGCCACTTGGGCCGTGGGGGCTGAGCTCACCCTAGCCGGCTCAGCCAGGCCTTGTGCGGACGACCGGGCGGGAGAAGCCTGTGCGTCGCGGTCACCCTCCTTCGCAGGCAGAAGCGCTGCCATGGATGGAACCTCGGGAGCCCCCTTCGGCTTCTTTGCGGTGGGCGCCAGCCTACCCAAGAGATGCGGACGTCAAGCTTCAGAAGCAGAGCAAGAGATAAAGATGAAAATCGAACGCTTACGGGTCGTCGCCAGTGAGCTCAAGCGGCCTCCGGCAAAATTTGAAGCCTGAAAGCCGGCTGGAAGGGTCAACCTCGGGAAGCTTGGAGGCGGAAGGTGCGCCTGCGGTCCGCCCCGGGGCCGGGGCAGACCCGCGGGAGATCTGCCCGGTCCTGTCCTTCTCTGGCTCGTGGTTGTCCTCGTTGTCGTCTTTGTCGTCATCCTCGTCGTCATCCCTCGGAGAGAGGCGGAGAATGCGGGACCCGCACCAGGGAAGAGGAGCCCTCAACTCTCCGTCAGTCGCCTCGGAGTCAGGCCCTTTTTCCCGCTCCCCTCCTTCCTCCTCTTCGCTGGAGTCGTCGGAGGGCACGTCCACCGGTCCCTCAGGAGTTTCCACGGGCACGGCCCCATCCCTGTTGAAGATGGGCATGGACTTCACTACGTGCTCCCAGTCTTCGCGGAGGAACAAAGGCGTAGGAGCGCCCGCCAACCTCGCCACATCGCCCCAACCAGAGATTGGAGGACAGCAACCAGATCTCCGTCGGTTAAGGCTGCAAGGCTCGGACGGGGCCTCCACATCGGAAGTGAGTACTGCCGAAGCAGAGCCAGCTGGTGCTCCAGGAATTCCCTCAGCAGTGACGCGCCGGTCAGCTTCGCCGCCGCCATGTTGGCCGGCCTCAGTTCCGCGTCCATCTTCTCCAACATCAGCTTCGCGCGGGGGTCCGTGAGCTCCACTCGACCCCAATCGCTGGAGCTCATGGGCTGCTCCATGGGCAAGATCAGCCGAAGTTGGATGCGCCCAGCATCCACCAAGACCCACTTGCTCCTGAAGCCCTCAATCCTTTTCCCGGGGTTCAAAATGGCAATGGCGCCACCGTATGCCACGAAGCTTGCGCACGCGGAAGCAGTACCATGAGAGGTCCGGAGGTAGAAGTAGTGGCGCAGCAAGGCCACTGAGGGCTGCACCCCTATGTGAGCCTCGCAGTAATAGGCGAAGATTGCCAGGAGAAGGACGGAGTTGGGGTGGAGATGCAGGGCTTGTAGCTTATAGTGGCGGAGGACAGAGAAGAAGAACTCGGAGAAGGGAGGCACTAAGCCAGCAGCAATGGCTCTTACGAAGAGCGGATAGAAGGTGCTCCCTTGACCCTCAGGGGTGGCGGAGCCGGCTTTGAACACCTTCGCCCCGTTGACGCCCCGCGCCGTCGCCATCCGGCACAACCGGGAGAGGCTCGCCTCCGACACATTCGGCGGATCCAGGGCAGACGAGTACCAAGCTACGGCCGGGGGCTGACGAGGCGCCATGGCTTCCTAGGTCACACGGTCGGAGTGGATCTGGAAATTTTGGAGGAAGGAAGGAGAGGCGCAAGAAAGGGGATCTGAGCAGCAACCACGGAAAGCAAGAAGCAAAGCCTAGGTGGATGCTGCTCCTTTATCAACTCGCGCGGTTGCTAGGGCGCCCATGTCTAGTCAACCGCCACACGACGCCCAAGGCCGCAGGCTGTTAGGGCCCGCGGCGCTTCGCTCTTGCCCTTTCGCCTCCCTGCACGGCCAAGTCCGGGCGCGCCTTGGGCCCGGGGGCTACTGTCGGCGTTCTGGGAACGGGGGTCCCCAGACTTGCCTGTCTGCGGCCTGCGGCGTGGCTCAAAGGGGGGCCCAGCGCGGACCATCTTCACCAACACAAACCCAAGACCCTCGCGAGGGGCCAAGCCTCGCGGGGCAGACGACGCGGAGCTTGCTCAGGCGCGGCCTCGTCAGGCTGGCTCACGAGGAGGCGGAGGGATCAAGGCGGGGTACCTCACGAGGTGCCCGTGACGCAAGCCATGACGACCGAGGGCGCTAGGCGGGTGCCAGCCCGCGCAGCGTCCTCCCTTCCTCTTTGGTGCAAAGGGGGCAAGCGCAGCCGCGGAGTACCGAGGCATCAGGCAAAGGTTGCCATTTCGGTGCAACGAGACCAAGACCAGGAGGACTACGAGATGGAGGTCACCGTGGAGCCCAAGACGGCGTCATCACCAGAGCTTTGCGCAGGCGAAGACTACTTTTGTCAGGATAGTTCATACTAGCTGCCCCCCTTCAAATTAGCCCGCCATTGTTGGCTCCCTTCCCGCTCGATATTTGGGAAGAGGACTAGGGCCTCTATAAATAGGACCAGCCACCCACAGAGCAAGGGGGACACAGGGACACAAGGACACGGAGGGACAGAGAGTGAGACAAGGCAGAGAAGGGTCGAGACAGAGACGGAAAGAGAGAGAGAGAGAGAGAGAAAGGTGACTGAGCTCCTCCTAGCAGTTCATCACCCCAGCCAAGAACAGACCCTCGCGAGGCTGTTCTTCCTTGTATTGTTCACCATCATCAGCCCAAGAGGCAATCCACCACACCACAAACTGGAGTAGGGTATTACACCACAACGGTGGCCCGAACCAATATAAACCCTGTGTCTCTTGTGTTGTTCTTTCCATAGTTCAGATCCTAGCAAGGCGGGGGGTGCAGGTTGGTAGGAGGCGAAATCTCCGCGCGCACCACAGTGTTCGAACCTCAAGGGTCTGCCGGAACCCAAAATCCGATAGCTTCTCCATGGCTGCTAAGGCACTGGTCAGTTCCTCTTTGTGTTTGGAGGTTTCTGCTTGCTGGGATTTGATATTTTCTTGAAGGTCCGCAGTTTGGGCTTCCTTTTTGCTCAACTCAGCATATAAAGGAAAGACATATTATGAGATGGCAGTGAATATTTGAAGTACCAAGCACATAACAAGTTATCCACTTTGTACTTGGGGCTAATGCCAATTTGCTCGATTATCCAATTTTTTTACAAAGTCTGAAGCACAATACATGTATTATTCTTGACAGTTGGGGGCTAATGTACATTTGATCAAACAAACATCGGTCAAAGTCAGGTTCAGCATGGAAAGATAAACCGGACCTTGGGGACTACACAAACAAAAGTTAAAAGATTACAATGCTAAAGTACTGGTTCATCTTAAAAAGGTAAACCGGCCCTTGTAGGATAAACATGCAAGGTTGAGATATTACACAGTCCCGGTTTAGATTGCCATCATAAATCGGCCCTTGGGGGCTACTAGAGTTGGTACTTGAAATTGGACATAAGAGAGAAACAGTTATGTATTACCTCATATCGCTCCTTCATTAGATTCACTAAACCTGCTTCGGAGTCACGATTTGTGTACAGACGGTTTAAAAAACCAGAATGAAGTTCTTGGGCGTTGAGGTGGGTGTAGCTTGACAAGTCTGTGCTCCATTTGCCTTTGCCCATAGCAGAAAGTTCCTCCTTAGCACTATGCTTTGATAACGCAACAGGATTGCCAGGGGTGGTATGGCCAACGCCAGTAATTATAACATCATCTTCCCTGTCACTAGCAGCCTTTACTGGAGTTGACGATTTATCAGCAGCTTTAGCTGGACTTGACGATTTATCATCAGTGTGAACCAGGCTTGACGGTTTATCAGCATGGCCTGTTGCATCAACTTCTACTTGTTCAACAACAAAGTCATGATCTTGAGGCAGCGGATCATCGAACATGGCATCAACATTTGTTCCTTCGGGTGCTGGAGTTCTTTCCGGTTAAATAACCACATTGTCATCAGATGGTTTATCTACCCAAGCTTTCTTGCTGAGTCTGGCCTTTGCTCTGAAAATAAAAGATATAAAAGGTTAGTATAATACGTAAGTATAAAGCGTCAAAGGATAAAGTTTATAGTGTTTACCCAGGAACAATTTTAAGAGGAGGGAGTTGTGTGGCCGTTGACTCGCCAAACGATGAATCAGGCGTTCTCTGATAATTTGAATCGGATGGATTAAGAGGTTGTCGGAAATAACCCGCCTTGCGATAAGAAGTATCGGAAGTGGGTGAGACCTCGGATCGACGTTTCCAAACCGGTGTGTTCGGTAAACCGGCTGAAGTGACTACTTGGCCGTTGTGCCTGGTTGTGCGGCGAGCTTCGTGTTGCTGCTTCTTCAAAACAAAGTATGGGTCCAAGTGATCTAGGGGGTGAGAAAATCTTAATTACCTCTGCGTCATTAGCTTGGCTGCCTTCAGTATCATCCTGATAATAATCATTGTCAATGAGGTGTATGAAAAATGAACCAAGAGAGTCAAGTTCTACCTCTGCATCCAGAGCATCAAGGTCATCATTGAGGTTTAACTCGGTGGATTCAGCTGCCTTTTTCTTTGCAGGCTTCTTAACAACCTTCGTCTTAGGTCGAGGGGTCTTGGCCGGTTTATCATGTGGCTTCTTCTTCCAAAAGGAGTCATCACCCTGTTAAAAGATTGACAGAGGATATAAAGATTACATAGTTAAGAATATCAAGTACAAGCAAGAGTGAGGCAAATCTTACAGGTGGCGGTTTATTGGAAGCGCAGAAGGGATTAAGCCCTATTTTGCGGCAGACAGCCACAAGTTCATCCAACATCTTTTTAACAGCTTCTGTAACTTCAACCTCTGTTAGTTGAATATCAATATGTCTGTGACGATCTTTTGAGTCCCCTGTGTACTCACACATTAAACTGGGGCGACGGCTTAATGGTAAAATAATCCAAGATATACAGCAATGAGCAAAATCAACTCCTGTTAAACCGTTAGCCATAAAAGCTTTGAGCTTGGCGAGTTGTGGTGCATATGTGGCCGGTTCTTTTGCAGTCAGCCGTTGCAGAAGTGGATGTGTATTGGTAAGCCGGTGAGCATGATAACACGGCAGAGGGTTGTCATCATCACGGGAAGTGTCCTTACAGTATAACCAAGTCTGGTTCTAGTATTTAGGATGACTATGAAGTTTGGCATGAGGAAAGCTGACATCCTTCCTTTTATGAATGTAAAGGCCACCAAGTTCGGTGTTGGGCCCGTCTACAAATTCATTATGATGGTTCAAGTAGAAAAAATCCCTGAACAACTCAATGGTTGGCTCTTCTTGCAGATAGGCCTCACAGAACACTTGAAAGTGGAAAATATTGGACACAGAGTTAGGTCCAATATCTTGAGGGTGGATTTGGAAGCTGGCAAACACATCACGAAAGAACTTGGATCCGGGCAGTTTAAAACACATCAACAAATACTACCACCTCGCCATCCTTGGGGGAAGGAGGATTTTCTGGAACGGGAACTCGCTAGTGGATTTCGCTTTGTTTTGGTAAAGCGCCAGTTCAGACACATCCATATAGTTGCTCTTCAGTAACCCAGAAGGGACCCAGTTACAGGCATAAAATTGTTTGGCCATTTCAGATGAAAAGCTGGAAAAAGATCAAATGCCGGTTTAAGGTTCATGACACACAAGCGTAAAGCGTATCAGATTAAGGGAAAGGTATTCAAGCATGCAAGATTGTTAAACCGGGGGTGGATGCTATTATAAATGGTAAAGCGATTGGCGGTTTAAAGGGGACTAATGGCATATGGAAGATTATTTTCTAAAGGATAAATCGCCCACATAGACAATGAAAGTACAGATCTAAAGCAAAAAATGACTAAGTGAGGAAAAACAAGTTTCATAGTTTTACATTGGAATTTTGGATCTACCACATGTCAGGAAAAGGAAAATAAGTCTGGACCTAAAAAACCAGTACAAATGAGTTCATCAGTTCTAAGGAGGCCTTTGTACAAGAAAAGGGGATCTACTAGCATCTGAAATGGATACGAAATAGCTACCGCGTGAGTTCCATACTTCTTTTAGATGAAAAGAAGATGAAGTGGAGAAACTACGAAGAATCCGTAAGGAACAGCGAAGAACACATAAGAACTTGCAAACCCTAGCGGATCTACAGAGGAAGGGGAGAGGAACTTACTATAGCTATTGAAGCAGCGGAAGCGTGCCACGTTTTTCTGGAACAATCAGGTTGATGCAGTGACCCGAGGTGAAGATGAGGGCGCACTAGTGCAGAACTGGGCAATAGCACCGGTTCGTAAGGCCCTTTAGTGCTGGTTTCGTAACCGGCGCTAAAGTGTAGGCACAAAGGCCCCCTCTTTAGTACCGGTTCAGCACGAACTGGTGCTAAAGGGCAACCACGTGGCATGAGCCAGCTTCGGGGACAGGGAGCCCTTTAGTACCGGTTTGTGTCACCAACCGGTATTAAAAGATTGGGGGAGTTTTGGGTTTATGATTTCTTTTTCATTTAATTTTGTGTTTTTGCATTTAATTCTTTTTCGTTTGCTGGTATTTTACGATACTACATATTGTACACGTTATGCATATATATAAATAGAATTTCTAGTAGAACCGATCATAATATATATATATCATCGAATGTCCCACAACTAGCATTAATTAATTCACACATATATACACACATGTATATATATACATACAATTTCTCCTAATTGATGCCTTCGGAGCCAATGACATTAGCCTAATTGGTGCCTTCGGAGCACGATAACAATTGGAAGTGGTTCATGGGGGCGGTAGCCGGTAATAGTATTCTCCTTTGGGATCTATGACCTGGTCGAGCAAAAATCCCGCTATTTCCTCTTGAATTACTTCTATGCGGTCCTCTGTTAGGAGCTTCTCCCGCACCTCTTTGAACTGTTAAGAAGGAGATCCATATGCATGTGTATTAGTTGTGTGACTAGATATTGATAATGGTGTAAAATTGTGAATAGTGTTATGACAAACGTACCCACTCCTGTCTTTGAGATTTGCTCCTTTCGGACGACATCATGCGAATGTTCTCGCAAACATAGTATGCACACAGATTATTCCCCGGCGCCTGCTTCAGGGCCTTTACGAGAATGGAATTTGATCAGATAATAATTAATCAAGCATAATAATAAAGAGATGGCAGCTAGCTAGTACTACTTAATTACTTACCTGGGGTCGATACCATTTCAGATCTTGTTTCCATGGGCCTGGAGTGGCCCTGATGAACTTTGCCCAAGCCCTGCCCGCCGACAAAGAAAATGAATCAATGGGTTATTAAATAGTTGTTATCAGGAAATGACAAAGTAATTAAATAGGCTGAGATATAGTTAATAATAATTGAAATTACCTGTTGACTATCTCCTTCACGATGGTGTAGTCACTTGCTTTCTTAAGTAGTGAGTCTAGTTCTTCAACTGTTTCTTCATCAACTTTAATGATTAACAAGATCCAGTGAAATCTACATGCACACACGTTTGCATGTCTTAATTAAGCGGGCATATGTAAGCAAAAACATGTAGCTAGCTAGTAGGAAAAAATAGAATTTGTAGTACAAGACAGTGTGACTCACTCGAAGTTGTAAGGAAGTAGTATATCTTCATTGTATTTGAGGCGCTTGAAGAACTCTAGCATGCTTTCCTCTACACTTTTTTCGTGATATGGATCTAATTTCCATGTGTATTCATTAATGGTATTTGGGTCAACGAACCCAATGCCATAGTGTCCACCTTTTTTCATTTCATAAATCTTCATCCTGCATAATACCACAGAAAAGAATATAGTGAGGATAATTACAGGGAATGATTGATCAAAATAATCACTACAGCTAACTTGAGACTTAAATTACAGACAGAAATCACTTACAGACAATAGCAACTGACGATAGATTTGTCGAATGTGTCTTGATTGTATAGCTGAAACAGTTCTGAATACTCAACGGCTAGAGCTTTCTCATGGTAGTAATGCTCCTCCTTGACATTCACCATGAGGGACTCTCGATTGGAAATCTTGGTAATGTCCATGTACCATCGATGCAATTCATACATTCTCGTTGGGAGGTTCTTGACCTCGTCTGGCTCGACGAAAGGTTGGCCCCGGACATATTTACGTTTTATTTCCTCCTCTCTAGTCGGAGACATGGTCTCGATATCGAGGAGTTGTCCAATAGTGATCCCGATCGCTTCAGCCTGCGCAATATGCTCCTCGGTTATTACCACATCGCCCACCCCGGAAACATTAACGGTTTGCCCACAATAATATTGGGCGCGCCTACTCTCATGTGTTGTTGGCACAACAAGCGGGGGGATTGATTGCGCCGCTTGTTCTCCCAGCTGGGTAACAATTTTACCACTCCTTTTGCCAGCTGATTTGCTCGAGCTCGAGCTTGCCTCTTTGTGTAGACGTGCTCGATTTAACTTCTTGATGTGGCGCTCATAGTCTGTGTCAACAGGCTTGGGAGCTGGTGCTCTAGCCATACGAATGAAGTGGTCAATCTTTTCCACACGCACTTTCTCCCTTGGCAGCGATGGCGGTTTTGGTGCAAAATGGGCTTCCACCTCGGCCTTTGATATGGCTACATTTTCCTCCTCGGACTTGTCGTAAGGCCTCTGCGGAAGAGGTGCGAGGCTTGGACCATATTGAAATCGCTTGCCTCCGCCTGTACCTCCAGTACTACCTCGACTTGTACCGCTACGCACCATAGCTGAGGCGGCTCTCTTCCGTGATTGCTGAGGCAGCGAAGACGGCTGATGTGGCTAAGATGGAGGAGGAGGAGTGGCCTGAAGCTGTGCCAGACTAGGAGGAGTGGCCTGACGCTTTGCCGGACTTGGAGGAGGAGGAGTGGCCTGAAGCTGTGCCGGACTTGGAGAAGGAGTGGCCTGACGCGTTGGTGGACTTGGAGGAGCGGGAGTCTACTGACTCAGTGGCGGACTTCGACGAGGAGTCGGATGACGCGGTGTCGGTGGCCTTCGAAAGATGATGGAATCCTTTCTCCATAGGATGATACGATGGTTGGCCTCTCCCAGTGTGTGCTCATCGTCACCTCCAGGAATGTCAAGCTCTAGCCCCGAATATTGGTCCACCACCTCATCAACCAAGACACGAGCATAGCCCGCTGGAATCGGGTTGCAATGGAAGGTTGCCTCGGGGGGATTTGTAAAAGCAAGGGCGTCCGCCACCTTCATGGATATGTTCTTCATTTTGAAGTGTAGCTCGCAGTTAGTGTTCTCCATGATGTCATCCACTGGGTAGCTATCCAGCAATGTGTCGCTCGGGGCGGAACCCATGCTGCTTCTCGGCATGGATGGGATGGTGCTATCCAATGGTGGATCATCTGCTAGCTGCTGAGACCCCCTTTGCTGGCTAAGTGAGTCGATCTGCTCCTGCTGCCACTGGAATTTGACTGCAAAGTCCGCGTGCGCTGATTCTAGGCCTTGAAGGTGTTCATAGTCTAGCTTCCTCTGCTCCTCCTCCATCTTCCTCTTCTTCTCATCTGCAATCTTCTTTCTCGCACGGGTTCTGTAGTCGGCATTCCAGGCCGAAAACCCCTCATATCACGGCATAGCGCCCATGCCTCGTGTTCTTCCTGGGTGTTCAGGATTTCCCAGGGCACGCGTAAGCTCGTCGTTCTCTCTCTTGGGATCGAACACCCCCGATCGAGCCTCTTCTATTCCAACAAGTAGCTTATCTTCGGCTCCGTCCAGACATGCCTTCTTCGAAACTTTGCATGTCTTCGGGTCCAACTCCCCCCATGCGCATAGAACCATGTCCTGCACCTGGGGGCCAGCTCAATGTTTCTGGACTGACACCTGCATCCAGCATCTCTTTCTCAGACTTATCCCACTTAGGCATTCCCGCTGCATAGCCACCTGGCCCCAGCTTATGGAACTTATCCTTTTTTGCGGCATTGGTCTTGTTTATTCTCGACCATTCCTTAGAAAATTCTGAATCCTTGAATTTCACGAAATTGTCCCAATGAGCACTTTGCTTCTCTAGTGTTCCCTCGAATACTGGCGTCTTCCTTCCTTCCTTGACATACTTGGCCCATTCACGATTCTTGTGGTTTTTGAATGCAACCGCCATCTTCCTAAGAGCAGCGTCCTTGACTTTCTCCACATCTGCATCTGTGAAATGATCTGGTAGGGTGAAATGTTCCATGAGCGTTTCCCAAAGCAAAAGTTTTTGTCTGTCGTCGACAAAAGTAACTCCTGGACGTGGCTTTGCTGGCTGTCTCCATTCTTGAAGGAAGATCGGGAGTAGGTCCTTCACAAGAACTCCGCACTGACGTACGAACTTGTCCGCAATCTTCTTAGGCGCTAATGGTTCGCCATTAGGTCTGGTGGCCTTGATATTGTACTTTACGCCCTCCTTCAACTTTTTTGTTCGGGCCTTGTTTCCTGTTGCCTGAAGATTTGCTTGATCCGGATGGCTGAAAGAAGAAAGATTGATTCATTAATATATCTTCAAGTCATTTAAAACATGTGATGATCACCATATGCCTGCTTATATAAATATTTATACCTCGCCGGTCTTTGTTGTTTCAAGATCAACATTTTCTTTGTCATGTTCATAGTTCATGAGTTCATCAATTCAGTCATCGCGATCGAATATCATATCACCCTCCTCGGTGTTGTTTAGATATTCGGAGCCGTCATAATCTTCTTCATTCTGATCATCATCTGGCCCGTGAGGATTGCGTATGATATTGAATAGGGCCTCTTCTCCCTCTCTGCCGGTGTTGTCCGCCATAGGTTTTGTTTAACTAATCCAAAAGAAATATATTCAAATTACAATGCATGGATGCAATCAATTAATAAGGAAAAACTGAATCTATCATAGTACATAATAAGCATCATCGAATATAATCTTGAATACGTCGTCTCGAATAATAGATATAATCTCGAATACATCGTCTCGAATAATAGATATAATCTCGAATACATCATCTCGAATAATAGATATAATATCGAATACATCACTAACTAGCTAGCTAGCAAGATAATAAAGATCGAATACTACAGAGTAATTTAGGCCACTCGCGGTTCCTGAGGTGCGGGCGGTGGACACCCAAAGAGAAGGAACCATCACTGGATCATAGCTCGGGTGATCTCCCAAAAGAACCTGCCAGGTATTGGAGAACCTGACGTCCATAGCAGCCATGTAGCGATGGACGTGCTCGTCCTCCTCCCTGACACGGCGACGTACCACCTCCGGCGGGACCGGCTCCATCCGCACCGAAAGTGGCCCACGCGAATGCCACCAAAGGAGATGAGGGTCGACGACGGGACCCGTGGCCGGGTTCCTCACCAAGCGTCGCGCCCCTGAAGGTAGCACCTCCAAGTGCCAGCCCGGCAGAGCCCAGTCCCGGACATGAGTCCCCTGAAGCAGGACGTCGTCGTGAACGGGTCGACGGCGAGGATGCGGGCCGGGCATCGTCGACAACAAATACTATATGCCGCAAAAGTTAAGTAACATTATTTAAATGATGGATTGTGATTTCATATATGCAAATTCTAAATTTTATAACTAAAACTAACATTTCTAATATTTCTATAACTAAAACTAATATTTCTAATATTTCTATAACTAAAAACCATTTCTATATAACTAACATTTCTATATAACTAACATTTCTAATATAACTAACATTTCTATATAACTAACATTTCTATAACTAAAACTAACATTTCTAATAATTCTATAACTAAACAATAGAAAGATTGCCGGCTGTGTGTGTGTGTGTGTGTGTGTGTGTGTGGAGGCCGGGGCAGGAGCTTACCAGCGAGGCGCGGCGACGGTGGGCGGCGACAGGGACGGAGACAGGGATGGGGCGGCGAGGACGGGGACGGGCCGGGCGGGGAGGACGGGGCGGGGCGCGGCGCGGCGACGGGGACAACGGGGACGGGGACGGGGACGGGGACGGCGACAGGGACGGCGACGGACGGCGACGGGGGCGGCGGCGACGGGGCAGAGGAGAAAGAAGCAGGGAGAGATGAGAAACTGACATTTTTTTTGAAGTGTTTTCTTATATAGAACCCACCTTTAGTACTGGTTGGAGCCACCAGCCGGTACTAAAGGTCTGTTTTGGCCTGGCCAAGCGGCGGGAACTGCACCCCCTTTAGTACCGGGTCGTGGCACCAACCGGTACTAAAGGCCCTCCCTTTAGTACCGGTTGGAGCCACGACCCGGTAGTAAAGGGTGTGCGCTGCCAGACGAAGGGCGCAGAAGTTTAGTCCCACCTCGCTAGCCGAGGGGCACTCGCACCTGCTTCTAAGCCCCGCCGTCGCTGCTGTCTCGAGCTCCTCTCTTAAGCAGGCCTTCTAGGCCTACCTCTGCTGCGATGCCCTATTGGGCTAGCGGGCCTGCGTCCTGGCCCAACTAGAATTTGGGTTTCTACTCTTATTTTTTTCTTTATTTATTTTTGAGTTGTCTTTTGCTGTATTTAGAGTTTCTTCGTGAATATTTTTTCTTTAGGTACAAGAAATTACAAACTTTCTGTTAGTACCGGTAGTTTACAAATTTGAATAGTTTAAATTTTGAATTATTTGAAATTTGTGTGAATCACTAGTTTGTGAATAACTTAACTTTGAAAATATATTTTTCAGTGATTCTTTTTTCTTATGTTTAATATTAGTGTGTTTTATCATTATATTCAATTTGGTAATGCTTAGGTTATTTAAAAAATGAAATGCCTTTTGTAACAGATGAGTTTTTGTACGAAACCCTGATACTTCGAAAGAGATTGTCCATTTTGTACACGAAGTGCATCCAGTTTTTGCGGTAACCCTCTCTACTTTTTTGCACATGCTATGTGGGTGAAATTATGATAACATGCCAACTTTCATCCTTTTCTCAGTTCATTTGAAATGCTTTTCAATTTCAGGGTCATTTAGCTGAAAAAATCAGTAAAGGCATGAAAGAATTTGTTTGCACATAAAATTTCATCGTGTTTCAAATGCAAAAACACATAACTACCCTAACTATTACAGAGATTCCCTCCTGGGTGTGAAACACAGAAGAAAGTGATGATAGTGAAGCCGATCACATCCCAGATCTTTGGGTGTGAAACTTTTTCTTTGCGTGTGTCCCTTTGCGCCGTAACCATGAAAAATCTTCATCATTTAACGGGATGCACGGGTCAATATTCACTGTGAATGGAGCAATTTCATCAAACTTTTCATAATCTTCTGACATGTCTGTCTTGTCATCCACTCCCACGATGTTTCTCTTCCCGGAAAGAACTATGTGCCGCTTTGGCTCATCGTACGATGCATTCGCTTCCTTATCTTTTCTTTTTCTCGGCTTGGTAGACATGTCCTTCACATAGAAAACCTGTGCCACATCATTGGCTAGGACGAATGGTTCGTCTGCATACGCAAGGTTGTTGAGATCCACTGTTGTCATTCCATACTGCGGGTCTTCCGTTACCCCGCCTCGTGTCATATTGACCCATTTGCACCGAAACAAAGGGACCTTCAAATCACGTCGATAGTCAAGTTTCCATATGTCCTGTATATAACCATAATATGTTTCCTTTCCCGTCTTGGTTTCTGCATCAAAGCGGACACCATTGTTTTGGTTGGTGCTCTTCTTATCTTGGGTGATCGTGTAAAATGTATTACCATTTATCTCATACCTTTGAAAGTCATCATATTCGAAGATGGTAACTGGGACAGCAAGTACATGTCATCTTCAATAGAGGCATCATGCATGGTACATGTCTGCAACCAGCTGGCGAAACTCCTGTTTTGTTCACGTGTAATCCAGTCATCAGACCGCTCCGGGTGTTTGGAGCGTAGCAAATTCTTGTTTTCATCCATATACGGAGCCACCAAGGCAGAATTCTGTAGAACTGTGTAGTGTGCTTTAGTGAGAGAATGTCCGTCCATACATATTATTTGTTCCCCTCCTAGCGTGCCTTTTCCATCCAGTCTGCCCATATGCCCCGATTCAGGAACACCAATCGGCTTAAGGTCAGGAATAAAGTCAATACAAAACTCAATGACCTCCTCATTTTCATGGCCCTTGGAGATGCTTCCTTCTAGCCTAGCACGGTTATGAACATATTTCTGTAAGACTCCCATGAACCTCTCAAAGAGGAACATATTGTGTTGAAATACAGGACCCAAAACGTTAATCTCTTCACATAGGTGAACTAGGACGTGCGTCATGATGTTGAAGAAGGATCCGCCCGCCCCGTCGCTGGATCTCCCAGACACCGACCGGATCCCGCCCATCCACCTCAGTGGAGCAAAAGCACCTCGTCGGAGACCTCGGTTCGCGCCGGAGACAAACCCTAGATCCGGATCAGTTGACTTTCTCCCCCTCTCTCAGATATTTTTTGCATTCTTTTACATGCCATAACTCTACAACCATTGCTCCGATTTGTGTGTGTAGCATATCAAAATGTTTGTCTCGACGAGTACATCATTTCATCTCATTGCATAATTTTCATTTGAGCTGGTCTTGATGCCCGAAATGCTGTTGGAAGAGGGCTATGTGATGATAGTTTCAGATCTATTTCAGCAAATGCACTTTTGTCATTTTTTGCCATGATTAATGTGTGCATGCTATGATCCTGAGCTCTACATGTGTTTGGAAGAATGCCATGCCATCTTTACAAGGGTGTATGCCATTTATTTTTGTGATCTTTGTGGTGACTAGCACAAGCATGCAAAGTAGCTTACTCAATGATGCTGATTTCACTAAGTCCTTGCCCTATCCTTATTTTTTATGCTATATGTTCATGTTGTTTCCTAGTGATCCGTGCCTCTTTCGAGCATGATCAGTAAGGATGTTTTGTAGATAATGTTATGATCTGTCCATCCATGTCTTTGTTTGCAATAATGGAGCAACCTAGCTTGAGTAAATCGAGCTCTACTTTTGCTATAAAATGTTCCTGGCAGATTGTTAACATGTTTTGCAATTTTGCCAAGCTTGTTGTTGTTGATCCGTGCATGCTATGTTGTTGTTCTTGCCATGTCTAGCTTCTATGCCATGTCTATTTGCTGGGTGTATGATTAGTTTGTCATGAAATGCCTCGTAGTGAGTGCATTGAGCTCGTAAACATGCCTACTCGTTATATGTTTTTGCCAAGCTCCAGTTTTTCACGAAGTCTGAATCTGTTTATGTTTTTGCTATGTTCACATGCTTGCAATTGTATTTTCTGATCCCTTTTGGCTCATGGTCACTAAGGGACTTTTGTTATATGCTTTGAGTAGCTTCGTACCATGCCTTGGTTTGCCATGATAAGTTCATGTACCATATAGTTATCATAATTTAAAGATTGCTAACTGTTGATAAATTCCTGACATGCTGTTAATTTCACAAAGTCTGAAAGCTGTTATCTTTTGCACTTTTGTCGTGCTTGTTTGAACCTGCTATTCAGTGAATTAGCCATAGCTCAGTGTTCATCTTTTGTCAAGCATCATGAGTGGATCCCTTCCATGTATTTTTTTGCTATGTTTGAGTGCAGTAGCTTAATTATCTTGATGCATTTAGGAGGCTACTTGTTGTTTATTGTAGATCGGTGTCATTTTTGTTTTGCTTGCCATTTCCAAACCGTGCATCCGATTCCGGTGATCTTTATATCGATTTCAACCGAAATCACCTCCCCTTTCCAGTGGCACTCTTGGATTTCCATGTTGAGGCCAGGTTCGATCGTTCCTTTCCAAATCATGCATATGCATCAAATATCGCATCCCGCATATCATAACATGTTTGCATCTTTGTTGCTTGAGCATTGCATGTGGTTGATTGTGTTCCTTTTTGCTTGTTGTTCTTGCTTGGGTAGAGCCGGGAGACGAGTACATGATCGAGGAGCCAATTGAGTACGCTTACAAGGATCAAGGCAACTCTGAGAACTTTGCAGGCAAGATGATCATACCCTCGAAATCACTTCTATCTTTGCTTGCTAGATGCTCGCTCTTTTGCTATGCCTATGCTACGATACCTACCACTTGATTATCATGCCTCCCGTATTTCCATGTCAAACCTCTAACCCACCTTGTCCTAGCAAACCGTTGTTTGTCTATGTTACCGCTTTGCTCAGCCCCTCTTATAGCATTGCTAGTTGCAGGTGATGATTGGAGATCGTTCCTTGTTGGAACTTGTTTATTGTTGGGATATCACCATATTATCTTGTTTATCTTAATGCACCTATATACTTGGTAAAGGGTGGAAGGCTCGGCCTTATGTCTGGTGTTTTGTTCCACTCTTGCCGCCCTAGTTTCCGTCATATCGGTGTTATGTTCCCGGATTTTGCGTTCCTTACACGGTTGGGTCATAATGGGAACCCCTTGACACTTCGCCTTGAATAAAACTCCTCCAGCATGTCCCAACATTGGTTTTACCATTTTCCACCTAGCCTCTTTTTCCCTTGGGTTTCGCGGACTCAAGGGTCATCTTTATTTAAACCCCCGGGCTAGTGCTCCTCTGAGTGTTGGTCCAACCTGTCAGCTGCTGGTGGCCACCAGGGGCAACTCTAGGCTGGCCTACTGGAACCTTGGACAATCCGGTGTGCCCTGAGAACAAGATATGTGCAGCTCCTATCGCGATTTGTCAGCACATTCGGGTGGCTTTGCTTGTTTGGCTTTGCTTGTTTAGTTTTACCATCGTCGAGATGTCTTGTAACCGGGATGCCGAGTCTGATCGGATTGTCTTGGGAGAAGGAATATCCTTCATTGACCGTGAGAGCTTGTGATGGGATAAGTTGGGACTCCCCTGTAGGGATTGGATCTTTCGAAAGTCGTGCTCGCGGTTATGGCAGGTGGGAGATATAGCCGCATCGAGGGCGTTACAAGTTGGTATCAGAGCCTTCCCCGACCTTAGGAGCCCCCTGCTTGATCGAATCGTTGGCGTTGTTGAGTCTAGAAAAATATTCTGAGTCATTTAGGAATTATATATATCAGAGAGTTAGGAATTCTTTTTACTCCTCAGTCCCTTCGTCGCTCTGGTGAGGCATCCTGACGTAGAGTTTTGACTCTTCTGTTCTCAAATTTCACTAAATTTTTTTAGGATCACGCAGGTATCTTGGAATCGTTCCGATGGTTTTGTGACGAGAACATTGTTCTTGGTGCCTCCTGAGATTTAGGGGTTGTGGCAATGTCCCGGGGAGTTGAGCTCCGAGGTGTTGTCGTCACAATTTTATCGTTGAGATTCTGGAATACCTGAGTTTCGCCAATATTGAAATTCTCTTTTATGCAGTTGTTGGTGAGATAACCTCGACGCCACCCAGTACTTGGGCGGGAGTTCGGGAGTATTGCCATAAGTTGTATAACGGATGCTTTTCGAAGGTTGAGGTAAATGATTTCCAAAGGTTTCTTGGTTATGTGTTGAAGGATGGATACACCTGGACGTAGGATTTGCTAGCTTTGGGTGCGATATTATGCTTCCCCTGTATCCCCAACACCTGATTGTATAACCGAAAAGGTTCGAGAGTTTCATAGGTGGGAATTCATGTAGCTCTAGTTCTTCTTTCGCGGATATTTGGTGTGTGATTGGGTAATCCTCACCAAGTATTTGGTCTTGTTCGTACCTTGTTGTTTTATTCTTCTACCTTTATCTAAGTGGCTTCTCAATTTATGGAAATGTGACCATTTCAGTTGGAATGCATTCATTCATTTTGTTCGGATGTGAAGACTTTATGTTGCAATTTCTATCCGTTGGATTCAGCTTCAATATTTGTCTGTCAATATGCTAACGGATGTCACCCTCTTCAGGATGGCTCCTGCTAAGGGTCAGAATCAGAATCAGGATCCTCCACCACCACCTCCACCTCCGGAGGCATGGCAAGCTGTGATGGCCGCTACCAATGCAAACACACAGCTGATCATGAAAATTCTGCAAAACGCAACCAAGGGAATCATGGCCATGGCAACAATCAGAACCAGTTTGCTACACTCAACCAGTTCCTCGCTAACCAGCCAAAGACCTTTAGCAACTGTGACGAGGCCTCAGACACTGATGATTGGCTCGTGGATATATGCAAGCATTTTAAGTGCAGCAATGTCAGGCCTGAGGACTTTGTCAAGTTTGCATCCTTCCAACTCAAAGTCCAAGCTGCAGAATGGTTTCAGCAATACAAAGATTCCAGAGGAGGCCGTGTGATTACCTGGGATGAATTCCGTCAAGACTTCAAAGCTCATCACATTCCTCAGAGTGTTGTTGAAAGCAAGCGTGAGGAATTCCGCAACCTAAAGCAAGGCAGCTTGTCTGTTTACCAGTATAACATTCTGTTCCAGAGGCTCGCTCGTTTCGCCAAGCAAGACGTCCCTGACGAGAAGAGCATGATTTATCAGTTCATGGGTGGCCTCGAAGAAGATCTCCAACTAGCTCTCGTCCTTTTTGAGCCGAAGAAATACGATGAGTACTACAATATGGCAATGAAGCAAGAGACTACTCAACTCAAGTGTGATGCTTCCAAGAAGCGAGTCAGAGATGCAACTCCTTCTTCCTCAACTCAAGTGGCTTCTAAGCAGCAAAAGTATTGGCTGCCTCCTCCTCCGTTCCGTCAGGCTTATCAGCAGAAGAGCAAAGGTGGCAATGGATCTTCCCACCCACCCAACCCAGGCTTTCAGAACAAGACTTCGTCTCAAGCTCCAAGATCAAGTGCTCCGTATCACCGTCCGCTCTCGGAGGTCACGTGCAACAAGTGTCAGCAGAAGGGTCACTATGCCAACAAATGCTTCAATCGAAGGCGTCTTCCTCCTCCTCCTCCTGTGAGGTCTGCCAGCACCATAGTGGTCAAGCATAACCCCAAGTTTGCCAAGGTCAATTTGATGAATGGAGCTCAGGCAGAGGACTCGTCAGATGTCATCATGGGTAACCTTCCTGTTATAGATATTCCTGCAAAAGTTCTTTTTGACACTGGTGCATCGCATTGTTTCATCTCAAGACCTTTTGCATCTAAGCATGAATTGGCTCTCCAAGTTTTGCCTAGACCAATAGGAGTTGTCAACAAACGCTTGAATGCTAAATCCATGGTTACGGATGTTACTATCACGTTGGGCGACTACAAGTTTCTGTCTTCTCCTATGGTTCTTGGTGCCTCAGATATTGATCTTATTCTCGGAATGGACTGGCTTTCTAAGCACAAGGCTCAGCTTGATTGTTCTGCCAGGCAGATTCAATTGACTCATTCGTCTGAGGATGTAATTGTCTTTTCCACAAGGGATGATACCATTCGACTATTTTCTCTCAATGAGAAGGGTGAGCTGGATGCCATTTCTTAGATTCCAGTCGTTTGCGAATATCAAGATGTCTTTCCAGAAGAGCTTCCAGGAATGCCACCGCACCATCCAGTTGAATTTGTCATCGATCTTGAGCCTGGCACGGAACCTGTTTGCAAACGTCCTTACAATCTTGGACCTGAAGAGTTGAAGGAGCTGAAGAAGCAACTCGATATTCAAGAGCGAATGGGTCTCATCCGACCAAGTTCTTCTCCATGGGGTTGTGGTGTTCTTTTTGTGAAGAAGAAGGATGGAACGGACCGACTTTGTGTCGACTACCGTCCATTGAACAAGAAGACCATAAAGAACAAGTACACACTTCCCAACATCAATGAGTTGTTTGAACAACTCAAAGGTGCTCAAGTATTCTCCAAGCTTGATCTCCATATGGGCTATCATCAGATTCACATTCATGAAGAAGATATCCTCAAGACAGCTTTGAGAACAAGCTATGGTTCATATGAATACACTATCATGTCATTCGGCCTCGTCAACGCTCCTCCAACATTCTCTCGCATGATGAACTTCATCTTCAACGCCTACACAAATGACATCGTCTCGGTCTACCTCGATGACATTTTGGTCTTTTCCAAGAACAAGGAAGATCATGCCAAGCACTTCGTTTAGTGCTAGATAAGCTCAGAGAACATCAGTTCTATGCCAAGTTTTCAAAGTGCAAGTTTTGGCTCAATGAGGTTCTCTACCTTGGCCATATCATCTCTGCCAAGGGCATAGCGGTGAATCCTAAGAAGGTGTCTGCAATTGTGAATTGGGAACCACCTCAGAACGTGAAGCAACTCCGCAGCTTCCTTGGTCTCGCAAGCTATTGTCAAAGGTTCATTGAAAACTTCTCTAAGATCGAGAAGCCTCTTTCCAACCTTCTCCAGAAGCATGTGAAGTACGTCTAGTCTCCTGAATGTGACATCGCTTTCAACACCTTGAAAGAGAAGTTAGTCACTGCTCCAGTTCTGACTCCTCCTGATGAATCCAAACCGTTTGAGGTCTTCTGTGATGCTTCCCTTCAAGGTCTTGGTGCAGTGTTGATGCAAGAGAAGAAAGTTGTGGCTTATACCTCTCGCCAGTTGAAGCCCAATGAAAAGAACTACCCCACTGATGACCTTGAGTTGGCGGCACTTGTGCATGCTCTTTTAACTTGGAGACATCTCTTATTGGGAAGAAAATGTTGGAAATATGCCCTAGAGGCAGTAATAAATTGGTTATTATTATATTTCATTGTTCATGATAACCGTTTATTATCCATGCTAGAATTGTATTGATAGGAAACTCAGATACATGTGTGGATACATAGACAACACCATGTCCCTAGTAAGTCGCTAGTTGACTAGCTTGTTGATCAATAAGATGGTTACGGTTTCCTGACCATGGACATTGGATGTCGTTGATAACGGGATCACATCATTAGGAGAATGATGTGATGGACCAGACCCAATCCTAAGCCTAGCACAAAGATCGTGTAGTTCGTATGCTAAAGCTTCTCTATTGTCAAGTATCATTTTCTTAGACCATGAGATTGTGCAACTCCCGGATACCGTAGGAGTGCTTTGGGTGTGCCAAATGTCACAACATAACTAGGTGGCTATAAAGGTTCACTACAGGTATCTCCGAAAGTGTCTATTGGGTTGGCACGAATCGAGACTGGGATTTGTCACTCCGTGTAACGGAGAGGTATCTCTGGGCCCACTCGGTAGGACATCATCATAATGTGCACAATGTGACCAAGGAGTTGATCACAGGATGATGTGTTACGGAACGAGTAAAGAGACTTGCAGGTAACGAGATTGAACAAGGTATCGGGATACCGACGATCGAATCTCGGGCAAGTACAATACCGCTGGACAAAGGGAATTGTTTACGGGATTGATTAAATCCTTGACATCGTGGTTCATCCGATGTGATCATCGTGGAGCATGTGGGAGCCAACATGGGTATACAGATCCCGCTGCTGGTTATTGACCGGAGAGTTGTCTCAGCCATGTCTACATGACTCCCGAACCCATAGGGTCTACACACTTAAGGTTGGATGACGCTAGGGTTATAGGGAACGTATGTACGCGGTTACTGAATGTTGTTCGGAGTCCCAGATGAGATCCCGGACGTCACGAGGAGTTCCGTAATGGTCCGGAGGTAAAGATTAATATATAGGAAGTATGGTTTTGGCCACCGGAAGTGTTCCGGGCATCACCGGTAGTGTACCGGGACCACCGGAGGGGTCCGGGGGTCCACCGGGAGGGGCCACCAGCCCCGGAGGCCTACATGGGCCAATAGTGGGAAGGAACCATCCCCTAGGTGGGCTAGGGCGCCTCCCACCAAGGCCCAAGCCGCCTCTTAGAGGGGAAGGGGGCAAACCCTAGGGCAGATGGGCCTTAAGGCCCACCCTTGGTGCGCCTCCTCTCTCTCTTCCCCCTTGGCCGCAACCCTAGATGGGTTTTGGGGCTGCTGCCACCCCTAGGGAGGGAACCCTAGATGGGGGCGCAGCCCATCCCCTTCCCCTATATATACTTGAGGTATTGGGGGCTGCAAGATACACGAGATCATCTCCCTCTTGGCGCAGCCTTACCTCTCTCCCTCCTCGTCTCTCGTAGTGCTTGGCGAAGCCCTGCTGGAGTTCCATGCTCCTCCACCACCACCACGCCGTCGTGCTATTGTTGGACGGAGTCTTCCCCAACCTCTACTTCTCCCCTTGATGGATCAAGGCGTAGGAGGCGTCACCGGGCTGCACGTGTGTTGAACGCGGAGGCACCGCGGTTCGGCGCTTAGATCGGAATCAACCGCGGTCTAAATCGCTACGAGTACGACTCCTTCATCCAAGTTCTTGCAACGCTTCCTCTTAGCGATCTACAAGGGTATGTAGATGCACTCTCCTTCCCCTTGTTACTAGATACTCCATAGATTGATCATGGTGATGCATAGAAAATTTTAAATTTCTGCTACGATCCCCAATAGTGGCATCATGAGCTAGGTCTATGCGTAGTTTCTATGCACGAGTAGAACACAAAGCAGTTGTGGGCGTCGATATTGTCAATTTACTTGCCGTTACTAGTCTTATCTTGATTCGGTGGCATCGTGGGATGAAGCGGCCCGGACCGACCATACACGTACGCTTACGTGAGACTAGTTCCACCAACTGACATGCACTAGTTGCATAAGGTGGCTAGTGGGTGTCTGTCTCTCCCACTTTAGTCGGATCGGATTCGATGAAAAGGGTCCTTATGAAGGGTAAATAGAAATTGGCATATCACGTTGTGGTTTTCGCGTAGGTAAGAAACATTCTTGCTAGAAACCTATAGCAGCCACGTAAAAACTTGCAACAACAATTAGAGGACGTCTAACTTGTTTTTGCAGCATATGCCTTGTGATGTGATATGGCCAAAAGGATGTGATGAATGATATATGTGATGTATGAGATTGATCATGTTCTTGTAATAGGAATCACGACTTGCATGTCGATGAGTATGACAACCGGCAGGAGCCATAGGAGTTGTCTTAATTTACTTATGACCTGTGTGTCAACATAAATGTCATGTAATTACTTTACTTTATTGCTAAAGCGTTACCCATAGTAGTAGAACTAATAGATGACGAGACAACTTCAAGAAGACACGATGATGGAGATCATGGTGTCATGCCGGTGACAATGATGATCATGGAGCCCCGAAGTTGGAGATCAAAAGGAGCAAAATGATATTGGCCATATCATGTCACTATTTGATTGCATGTGATGTTTATCATGTTTTACATCTTATTTTCTTAGAACAACGGTAGCCTAAATAAGATGATCCGTCACTAAAATTTCAAGAAAAGTGTTCCCCCTAACTGTGCACGGTTGCGAAGGTTCGTTGTTCCGAAGCACCACATGATGATCGGGTGTGATAGATTCTAACGTTTGAATACAACGGGTGTTGACGAGCCTAGCATGTACAGACATGGCCTCGGGACACATGCGAAACACTTAGGTTGACTTGATGAGCCTAGAATGTACAGACATGGCCTCGGAACACAGAAGTCCGAAAGGTCGAACATGAGTCATATAGAAGATACGATCAACATGAGATGTTCACCGTTGATGACTAGTCCATCTCACGTGATGATCGGACATGGCCTAGTCGATTCGGATCATGTTTCACTTAGATGACTAGAGGGATGTCTATCTGAGTGGGAGTTCATTAAATTAATTTGATTAGATGAACTCAATTATCATGAACATAGTCTAAATTGCCTTCGCAAATATGTTGTTGATAAATAGCTCACGTTGTAGCTCCCTGTTTCAGTACGTTCCTAGAGAAAGATTAAGTTGAAAGATATTGTAAGCAATGATGCGGACTAGGTCCGTAGTTCCAGGAGTGTCCTCACTACTACACAGAAGGCTTACGTCTTTGATGCACCGCTCGATGCGCAAACCCCTACAACGTCGTCTGTGGATGTTGTGAACACCTGACAGACACATTCTGATAACTACCTGATAGTTTAGTGCACCATACTTTACGGCTTAGAATCGGGATTCAAATGACGTTTTGAACACCATAGAACATATGAGATGTTCCAAGAGCTAAAATTGGGATTTCAGGCTCATGCCCATGTTGAGAGGTGTGAGACCTCTGACAAGTTCTTTTGCCAAAAAGATGGAGGAGAATAGCTCAGCTAGTGAGCATGTGCTCAGAATGTCTGGTGCTACAATCACTTAAATCTAGTGGGAGTTAAACTTCCAGATAAGATAGTGATTGATAGAATTCTCTTGCCACTATCACTAAGCTACTAGAGCTTCGTGATGAACTATGACATGCAAGGGATGGAGTTGATACCGGAGCCGTTTGCGGTGCTTAAGACCACAAAAGGTAGAAATCAAGAAGGAGCATCAAGTGTTGACGGTTTAACAAGACCACTGGTTTCAAGAAGGGCAAGGGCTAGAAGGGAAACTTCATGGATGGCAAACCAGTTGCCGCTCCAGTGAAGGAACCCAAGGTTGAACCCAAACCCGAGACTAAGTGCTTCTATTGTAAGGGGAACGGTCACTGGTAGTGGAATTACCCCAAATGCATGGTAGATAAGAAGGCTGCCAACTTCAAAGTATATACGTGTTATTAATGTGTACCTCACTAGTACTCCTGGTAGTACCTGGGTATTGGATACCGGTTCAGTTGCTATTATTGGTGACTTGAAGCAAAAGCTACGAACTAAACGGAGACTGGATAAGGGCGAGGTGACGATGTGTCTTGGAAGTGTTTCCAAAGTTGATGAGATCACCATCGCACACTATGTATGCCTTCGGGATTAGTATTGAACCTAGATAAATGTTATCAGATGTCTACGTTGAGCATGAATATGATTAGATCATGTTCATTGCAATACGGTTATTCATTTAAGTTAGAGAATAATGGTTATTCTGTTTACATGAATAATACCTTTCATGGTCATGCACCCTATGTGAATGGTTCATTGAATCTCGGTCGTGGAAATACACATGTTCACGCCAAAAGATGTAGAGTTAATAATGATAGTACCACTTTGCTGTGGCACTGCCACTTAGGTCATATTGGCGTAAGATGCATGAAGAAACTCCATATCGATGGATGTTTGGAGTCACTTGATTTTGAATCGCTTGACACATGCGAGCCATGCCTCATGGGCAGGATGACTAAGACCCCGTTTTCAGGTACAATGAAACGGGCAAGTGACTTGTTGGAAATCATACATGCAGATGCGTGTGATCCAATGAGAATTGAAGCGTGCAGTGGATATCGCTATTTTCTCATCTTCACTAACGATTTGAGTACATATAGGTATATTTACTTAATGAAGCACAAGTCTGAAACGTTTGAAAAGTTCAAGCGATTTCAGAGTGAAGTTAAGAATCATCATAACAAGAAGATCAAATTCCTACGATCTGATCAATGAGAATTTCTGAGTTATGAGTTTGGCAAACACTTAAGACATTTTGGAATTGTTTCACAGTTGAAGCCACCTGGAACACCACAGGGTAATGGTGTGTCCGGACGTCATAAACAAACCTTATGAGATATGGTGCGATCTATGATGTCTCTTACCGATCTACCGTTTTCATTTTGAGGTTATGCGTTAGAGACAGCTGCATTCACTTTAGATAGGACACCATCTAAGTCCGTTGAGACGACGTCGTAAGAATATGGTTTGGCAAGAAACCAAAGTTGTCGTTTCTTAATGTTTGGGGCTGCGATGCTTAAGGCTTCAGCCGGAGAAGCTCGAACCCAAAGCGGACAAACACATCTTCATAGGATACCCAAAGGTGACAGGTGGGTATACCTTCTATCTCAGATCCGAGGGAAAATTGTTTGTCGCTAAGAACGGGTCCTTTCTCGAGAAGGAGTTTCTCTCGAAATAATTGAGTGGGAGGAAGATAGAACTTGATGAGGTTGTCGAACCTTTACTTCAACCAGAGAGTGATGCGACATAGAAAGATGTTTTCTGTGGCGCGTACGTCTGTTGAAGAGGAAGTTAATGATAGTGACCATGAAGCTTTGGATCAAGTTGCTATCGAACCTCATAGGTCGACAAGGATATGTACTACTCCTGAGTGGTACGGTAATCCTGTGTTAAATATCATGTTCTTGGACAACAATGAACCTACGAGCTATGGAGAAGCGATGGTGGGCCCATATTATGACAAATGGTTAGAAGCCATGAAATCCGAGATAGGATCCATGTATCAGAACAAAGTATGGACTTTGGTGGACTTGCCCGATGATCGGCAAGCCATTGAGATAAATGGATCTTTAAGAAGAAGACGGACGTGGGCGGTAATGTTACCGTCTATGAAGCTCGACTTATGGGAAAGAGTCTTTTCACAAGTTCAAGGAGTTGACTACGATGAGAATTTCTCACCCATAGCGATGCTTAAGTCCGTCGAAATCATGTTAGCATCTGACAGATGGATGTCAAAACGAGTTTTCGTAAGAAAAAGTTGTGTTTGATGCAATAAAAGGTTTTGTCGATCCTAAAGATGCTAAAAGGTATGCTGGCTCCAGCAATCCTTCTATGGACTACAGCAGCATCTCAGAACCGGAATATATGCTTTGATGGAGTGATCAAAGCTTTTAGGTTTATACAATGTTTGTTAGAAACTTGTATTTACAAGAAATTGAGTGGGAGCACTACAACATTTCTGATAAGTATATGTGGATGACATATTGTTGATCCGAAATAATGTAGAATTTCTGGAAAGCATAAACGGTTGTTTGAAGGGTGTTTTTCAAAGGAAGACCTGGATAAAGCTGCTCACATATTGGGCATCAAGATCTATAGAGATAGATCAAGACGCTTGATGACACTTTCAAAGAACGCACACCTTGACATGTTTTTGAAGGAGTTCAAAATAGATCAGTCAAAGAAGGGGTTCTTACCTGAGTTGTAAGGTGTGAAGTTGAGTAAGACTCGAAGATTGACCATGGCAGAAGAAAGAGTAAGGACGAAGGTCGTCCCCTATGCCTTTGTCATAGACTCTATATGGTATGCCATGCTGAGTACCGCACCAGATGTGTGCCTTGCCACATGTCTGGCAAGAGGGTACAAAGGTGATCTAGGATTGGATCGCCAGATAGCGGTCAAAATTATCCTTAGAGGAATAAGGAAATGTTTCTCGGTTATGGAGGTGATAAAGAGTTCGACATAAAGAGTTACGTCGATGCAAGCTTAACACCTATCCGGATAGCTCCGAGTAGAGATACCGGATACATATAATGGAGCAAAAATTTGGAATAGCTCCAAGTGGAACATGGTACCAGCATCTACGATATGACATAAAGTTTTGCGAAATACATAGAGATCTGAATATGGCAAGACCCGTTGACTACAACCTCTCTCACAAGCATAACATGATCAAACCCAGAACTCATTGAGTATTAATCACATAGTGATGTGAACTAGATTAGTGACTCTAGTAAACTCTTTGGATGTTGGTCACCTGGCGATGTGACCTGTGAGTGTTAATCACATGGCGATGTGAACTAGATTATTAACTCTAGTGCAAGTCAGAGACTGTTGGAAATATGCCCTAGAGGCAGTAATAAATTGGTTATTATTATATGTCATTGTTCATGATAACCATTTATTATCCATGCTAGAATTCTATTGATAGGAAACTCAGATACATGTGTGGATACATAGACAACACCATGTCCCTAGTAAGCCTCTAGTTGACTAGCTCGTTGGTCAATAAGATGGTTACGGTTTCCTGACCATGGACATTGGATGTCATTGATAACGGGATCACATCATTAGGAGAATGATGTGATGGACAAGACCCAATCCTAAGCCTAGCACAAAGATCGTGTAGTTCGTATGCTAAAGCTTTTCTATTGTCAAGTATCATTTCCTTAGACCATGAGATTGTGCAACTCCCGGATACCGTAGGAGTGCTTTGGGTGTGCGAAACGTCACAACGTAACTGGGTGGCTATGAAGGTTCACTACAGGTATCTCCGAAAGTGTCTATTGGGTTGGCACAAAACGAGACTGGGATTTATCACTCCGTGTAACGGAGAGGTATCTCTGGGCCCACTCGGTAGGACATTATCATAATGTGCACAATGTGACCAAGGAGTTGGTCACGGGATGATGTGTTACGGAACGAGTAATCGGGATACCAACGATTGAATCTCGGGCAAGTACAATACCGCTGGACAAAGGGAATTGTATACGGGATTGATTAAGGGTGTGTTTGGTATCTGTCATCAAGTGGAATGGAATGGGTCCAACCCGTGCTTGGCCCACATTCTCGTGTTCGGTACACACGCGAAACAAGATCCCACTCATTCCCTCAGAAGGAATATTCGGCCCAGATCCGTAACCAAGTCATTCCTCCAAATCGACCGGACGACACGGAACCGCTCGCTCTCGTCTCGTGTCTCCCTTCAGCGCCTGCATATCTCCCTCTCCCTTCTCTCCCTCACATCCGGCAGGAATCAGGAGGAGGCGCCGGTAGGTGGCGAGCGGTGGCAGGAAGCAACAGGCGGCGAAGATCGATCCCAAGCCGTGCCCGCAACCTCACCGCCGGCATACTCGCCGCTAACTTTTGCGAAGACGACCAGATCATGGCCGTCCCCTCCCATTCCCGTCAGATCTATCATGGTCTAGCGACGGCGGCGGCCATCACCGGGGCGACGACCTAGGTTAACGACTGCTGCTCTCCTTTGCCAACGGCAACCCTGCGTGCGTCATGCTCTTGCATGCGTCGCGCTTGTGGCCAGCCCTTGCTGCTCGTGGCCTGCACTTGCTGCTACTATTGTTGTGTGCCATGCTGCTAGCCTGCTACTGCTATTACTTGCCATGCTCTAGCTGAATTTGATGTATTATACGTAGATGACAAAAATGAGATGAAGTTTTGTGTGTCAAGATGCTACTTCTGTTGTTTGTGTTTGATGCTTACTCTCAATATATTGTACATATTCACGAGAAAATAAGTGGGGAGATGAGCATATCCATTCCATTCCATCTCTGAAACCAAGCACCAAAATGTAACCGTTCCATTCCGATCAATTGCCCTTATCAAACACAAGGACGGAACCGACCCATTCTAGTGGAATGGAACCATGACATTCCATTCCACTTCGTTCTCGAAGCAAACACACCCTAAATCCTTGACATCGTGGTTCATCCGATGAGATCATCGTGGAGCATGTGGGAGCCAACATGGGTATCCAGATCCCGCTGTTGGTTATTGACCGGAGAGTTGTCTTGGCCATGTCTGCATGACTCCCGAACCCGTAGGGTCTACACACTTAAGGTTCGATGACGCTAGGGTTATAGGGAAAGTATATACGTGGTTACTGAATGTTGTTCAGAGTCCCGGATGAGATCCCGGACGTCACGAGGAGTTCAGGAATGATATATAGGAAGTATGGTTTTAGCCACCGGAAGTGTTCCGGGCATCACCGGTAGTGTACCGGGACCACCGGAGGGGTCTGGGGGTCCACCGGGAGGGGCCACCAGCCCCAGAGGCCTACATGGGCCAATAGTGGGAAGGGACCAGCCCCTAGGTGGGATGGGGCGCCTCCCACCAAGGCCCAAGGTGCCTCCTAGAGGGGAAGGGGGCAAACCCTAGGGCAGATGGGCCTTAAGGCCCACCCTAGGTGCGCCTCCTCTCTCTCTCCCCCCTTGGCCGCTAACCTAGATGGGTTTTGGGGCTGCCGCCACCCCTAGCGAGGGAACCCTAGATGGGGGCACAGCCCCTCCCCTTCCCCTATATATACTTGAGGTATTGAGGGCTCCAAGATACACGAGATCATCTCCCTCTTGGTGCAGCCTTACCTCTCTCCCTCCTCGTCTCTCGTAGTGCTTGGCGAAGCCCTGCTTGAGTTCCGCGCTCCTCCACCACCACCACACCATCGTGCTACTGTTGGATGGAGTCTTCCCCAACCTCTCCTTCTCCCCTTGCTGGATCAAGGCGTAGGAGACGTCACCGGGCTGCACGTGTGTTGAACGCAGAGGCACCGTGGTTCGGTGCTTAGATCGGAATCAACCGCGATCTGAATCGCTACGAGTACCACTCCTTCATCCGCGTTCTTGCAACACTTCCGCTTAGCGATCTACAAGGGTATGTAGATGCACTCTCCTCCCCTCGTTGCTAGATTACTCCATAGATTGATTTTGTGATGCGTAGAAAATTTTAAATTTCTGCTACGATCCCCAACAGAAAAGTGGACATCTTCACTAACCACAAGAGTCTCAAGTACATCTTCACTCAGCCAAACCTCAACCTCAGGCAGACTCGTTGGGTCGAAATGTAATTGCTGACGCATTGAGCAGAAAGGCTTACTGCAACAGTTTGATTCTCAAGCCTTACCAACCCGAGCTTTGTGAAGCTTTCTGCAAACTCAATCTGCAAGTTGTTCCTCAAGGATTTCAGGCCAACTTTCAAGTCACTCCTACCTTGGAAGATCAGATTTGTGAGGCTCAACTTCTTGATGCTATGGTGAAGAAGGTGAAGATTGGGCTTGCCAAGAGTCAACCCAAGTACAAGTGTTATCGCCTTGATGACAAGGATACTCTATTCTTCGAGGATCGCATTGTGGTGCCTAAAGGTGACCTTCGTAAATTCATTATGAACGAGGCTCACAATTCACTCCTCTCTATTCACCCTGGAAGTACAAGGATGTACCATGACCTCAAGAAGTCGTATTGGTGGACTCGAATGAAGCGCGAGATAGCTCAGTTCGTGAATGAATCTGATGTCTTCAGAAGAGTGAAAGCAGAATACCAACAACCAGCTGGTCTCCTCCAACCTTTTTCCATTCCAGAATGGAAGTTTGACCATATTGAGATGGACTTCGTGACTGGATTTCCAAAGTCCATGCGTGGCAATGATGCTCTATTCGTTGTCATCGACAAACTCACTAAAGTGGCTCATTTCCTTCCTATCAAAGAATCTATCATAGAAGCTCAATTGGCAGAGCTATATACCTCCTGGATTGTCTCTCTGCACGACATTCCGCAGTTGATTTCTTCATATCGTGGCAGCATCTTCACCTCCAAGTTTTGCGATTCTTTTCAGAAGGCCATGGGCACCAACATCCGTTTCAGCACAGCTTTTCATCCTCAAACTAGTTGCCAAGTCGAGCGAGTAAATCAGATTCTTGAAGATATGCTCAGGGCTTGCGTCATCTCTTTCGGTATGAAGTGGGAAGATTGTCTTCCATATGCCGAGTTCTCCTACAACAACAGCTTCCAAGCGAGTTCGGGCAAGGCCCCATTTGAAATTCTCTATGGCAGGAAGTGTCGTACTCCTCTTAACTGGTCAGAGACTGGTGAACGTCAACTTCTTGGCAATGACTTGATCACAGAGGCAGAAGAGATGTGCAAAGTCATTCGTTGAATCTCAAAGCCGCGCAATCGCGCCAGAAGAGTTACTATGATAGCAAGCATCGTGACTTGGCTTTCGAGATCAGAGACCACGTCTACCTCCGTGTCTCTCCAATGAAAGGTACTCGTCGCTTCGGTATCAAAGGGAAGCTTGCCCCTAGATACGTGGGTCCTTTCAAGATCGTCAGCAAGAGAGGCGATCTCGCCTATCAACTTGAGCTTCCCTCCAACTTTGCAAACGTGCATGACGTGTTTCATGTCTCTCATCTCCGCAAGTGCTTCAAGACTCCTGACCGCACCGTCAACTTCGATGACATTGATCTCCAAGAAGACCTGTCTTATCGTGAGCACCCAGTCGCTATTCTTGAAGAAACTGAGCGCAAGACTCGCAACAAGTCTATCAAATTCCTGAAAGTCAAGTGGTCACATCATTCCGACTGTGAAGCCACCTGGGAACGCGAGGACCACCTCTGTTCTGAGTACCCGGAGTTTTTCCAGTCCTAGATCTCGGGACGAGATCCTTTCGTAGTGGTAGAGTGTTGTAACAATCCGGATGTAAATTACCATATATGGATTCCAACTCTTGCCATTTCCGGCACTAAGTTATTCTATTTCCTCGTTGTCGGGTTTTTGTCTTCGTGTGCTTTTCTCTTTGTCATCATGTGCATTGCATTTGCATACATGTTCGTCTCATGCATCCGAGCATTTTCCCCGTTGTCCGTTTTGCATTTCGGCGCTCCTATGTCCTCCGGTGTCCCTTTCTACCTCTTTTTGTGTGCGGGTGTCAAACATTTTCGGATTGGACCGAGACTTGTCATGCGGCCTTGGTTTACCACCGGTAGACCGCCTGTCAAGTTTCGTACCATTTGGACCTCGTTTGATACTCCAACGGTTAACCGAGGGACCGAAGAGGCCTCGTGTGTGTTGCAGCCCAACACCCCTCCAAAGTGGCCCAAAACCCACCTAAAGCACTTCCATCATCTAGAGCGTTCGATCGCGATTGCGTGGCCAAAAACCGCACCTCATTTGGAGCTTCCTAGCTCCTCCTACCTCTATAAATTAACCACCCATTTCAATTCTCGGATCTCCTCTTTCCAAACCCTAGACCCCTCCCTCTCCACGCGCCGCCGGACAAATTCCCGTTCGGCCGGACAACATCCACTCCATCCCGCCACCGCCACGTGGCACCACCCGGTTGGTCGCTGCCCCATGCCCACTTCGCCGCACCCGCGGGCCCGCTCAGCCTGGAGCCGGCCCTCCTGGCCCACGCTGTCATGCCGCCCGCGCCCCGCGCCGGACTCTGGCTCCGCTGCCGACACCAGTTCACCGCCACTGCACCTTCCTCGACCGGAGTAGCGTGCCGCCACGCGCCGGCCTCCTCCACCGTGACCCCTCATCGCCCCTCGCCGCCCGGTGATGGATCCGGCCACCCCGTTGCCGGATCTCCTCGACCCCGATCGGATCCGAAATCCTCCAGCCGTCCCCGCGCGCATCCACCTCGCCGGAGCAAAAGCACCTCGTCAGAGACCTCGGTTCGCGCGCCGGAGACAAACCCTAGATCCGGATCAGTTGACTTTCTCCCCCTCTCTCAGATATTTTTTGCATTATATGACATGCCATAACTCTGCAATCGTTGCTCCGATTCGTGCGTGTAGCATATCAAAATGTTCGCCTCGACGAGTACATCATTTCATCTCATTGCATCATTTTCATTTGAGCTTGTCTTGATGCTCGAAATGCTGTTGGAAGAGGGCTATGTGATGATAGTTTCAATCGAGCTCTACTTTTGCTATAAAATGTTCCTGTTAGATTGTTAACATGTTTTGCAATTTTGCCAAGCTTGTTGTTGTTGATCCATGCATGCTATGTTGTTGTTCTTGCCATGTATAGCTTCTATGCCAGGTCTATTTGCTGGGTGTACGATTAGTTTGTCATTCAATGCCTCATAGTGAGTGCATCGAGATCGTAAACATGCCTACTCATTATCTGTTTTTGCCATGCTCCAGTTTTTCACGAAGTATGAATCTGTTTATGTTTTTGCTATGTTCACATGCTTGCAGTTGTATTTTCTGATCCCTTTTCGCTCATGGTCACTAAGGGACTTTTGTTATATGCTTTGAGTAGCTTCGTACCATGCCTTTTTTGCCATGATAAGTTCCTATAGCATATAGTTATCATACTCTAAAGATTGCTTCCTGATGATAAATTCATGACATGCTGTTAATTTTCTGAAACCTGTTATCTTTTGCAGTTTTGCCGTGCTTGTTTGAACCTGCTATTGAGTGAATTAGCCGTAGCTCAGTGTTCATATTTTGTCAAGCATCATGAGTGGATCCCTGCCATGTATTTTATTGCTATGTTTGAGTGCAGTAGCTTAATTATCTTGATGCATTTAGGAGGCTACTTGTTGTTTATCGCAGATCGATGTCATTTTTTTTGCTTGCCATTTCCAAACTGTGCATCCGATTCCGGTGATCTTTATATCGATTTCAACCGAAATCACCTCCCATTTCCAGTGGCACTCTTGGATTTCCAAGGTGAGGCCAGGTTCAATCATTCCTTTCCAAATCACGCATATGCATCACATATCGCATCCCGCATATCATACCATGTTTGCATCATGTTGCTTGAGCATTGAACATGGTTGATTGTGTTCCTTTTTGCTTGTTGTTCTTGCTTGGGTAGAGCCGGGAGACGAGTACGTTATCGAGGAGCCTGTTGAGTACGCTTACGAGGATCAAGGCAACTCTGAGAACTTTGCAGGCAAGATGATCATACCCTCGAAATCACTTCTATCTTTGCTTGCTAGATGCTCGCTCTTTTGCTATGCCTATGCTACGATACCTACCACTTGCTTATCATGCCTCCCATATTGCCATGTTAAACCTCTAACCCACCTTGTCCTAGCAAACCGTTGTTTGGCTATGTTACCACTTTGCTCAGCCCTCTTATAGCGTTGCTAGTTGCAGGTGAAGATTGGAGATCGTTCCTTGTTGGAACTTGTTTATTGTTGGGATATCACCATATTATATTGTTTATCTTAATGCACCTAGATACTTGGTAAGGGGTGGAAGGCTTGGCCTTATGCCTGGTGTTTTGTTCCACTCTTGCCGCCCTAGTTTCCATCATATCAGTGTTATGTTCCCGGATTTTGCGTTCCTTACACGATTGGGTTATAATGGGAACCCCTTGACAATTCGCCTTGAATAAAACTCCTCCAGCATGGCCCAACATTGGTTTTACCATTCTCCACCTAGCCTCTTTTTCCCTTGGGTTCCGCGGACTCAAGGCTCATCTTTATTTAAACCCCCGGGCCAGTGCTCCTCTGAGTGTTGGTCCAACCTGTCAGCTGCCGGTGGCCACCAGGGGCAACTCTGGGGTGGCCTACTGGAACCTTGGACAATCCGGTGTTCCCTGAGAACGAGATATGTGCAGCTCCTATCGGGATTTGTCAGCACATTCAGGTGGCTTTGCTGGTTTAGTTTTACAATTGTCGAGATGTCTTGTAACCGGGATGCCGAGTCTGATCGGATTGTCTTGGGAGAAGGAATATCCTTTGTTGACCGTGAGAGCTTGTGATGGGCTAAGTTGGGACTCCCCTGCAGGGATTTGATCTTTCGAAAGCCATGCCTGTGGTTATGGGCAGATAGGAATTTGTTAATGTCCGGTTGTACATAACCTGAAACTTAACTTAATTAAAACGCACCAACCGCGTGTGTAACCGTGATGGTCTCTTCTCGGCGGAGTCCGGGAAGCGAACACAATGTTGGAGTAATGCTTGACGTAGGTTGTTCTAGGATCACTTCTTGATCATAGTTGTTCGACCGTGCTTTTGCCTTCTCTTCTCGCTCTCTTTTGCGTATGTTACCCACCATATATGCTAGTCGCTTGCTGTAGCTCCACATCATACCTTTACCTTACCTATAAGCTTAAATAGTCTTTATCGCGAGGGTGTGAGATTGCTGAGTCCCCGTGACTCACAGATTACTTCCCAAACCAGATGTAGGGACCGATGATACCGCTCCAGGTGATGCGATTGAGCTCAAGTGGGAGTTTGATGAAGACTGTCGTCGTTACTACGTGTCTTTCCCAGATGATCAGTAGTGGTGCCCAGTTGGGGGCGATCGGAGACTTTGTCGCATTTGGAGGTTGATCTTTATTTTGGTTCCGTAGTCGGACCTTGAGTGTATTGGATGAATGTAATGACTTATTTATGTATTTGTGTGACGTGGCGAGTGTAAGCCAACTATGTATCTTTTCCCTTATTTATTACATGGGTTGTTGTCAAGATTACCTCACTTGTGACATTGCTTTGAATGCTGTTATGCCTCTAAGTCGTGCTTCAACACGTGGGAGATATAGCCGCATCGAGGGCGTTACAAAAGGTGAAGGATCAGATAGCTCAAGCTAAGGTGGATTTGGCAGCAGAGAACATCAGGATGGCCACAAAGCGGGCTGAGTTAGAGGCACGGGCTTATCTGCTTATTCTGGATCAGAGTGCGTCAGATGATGTCATGAGAAGAAGGTTCCGGTCTCACCTGCCACCGGTTTACGAGGGAAGGAACCTCTTTAACATGCCAGGAGCAGGCACCAGCAACCTGCCAGTGGTAAATCGGGTGGAGGCACCTGGAACAGAGGCGCCGGTTCAGCCGCGCGCGATAGATCCGCCTCCCCAGAACAATGTCCCATCACAGCATGTCTCAATGCCTCCGGGTCACTACTCTAACTCGTTGGACAACATCGTTGTCGCTGCTTCACGATTGGCAGCTCTCCCGATCTATGGTGATCCAGTAGCAGTTGAAACACGATGGGCTAGGGAGCTTCTTCGAATAGCTTTGACTCAACAGCAGGCTTATTCGCACAGCCGCGAGAGGATTCATTCCACCCCCCGCCCAAGTCGGAGCTATAGCAGACATATTGATGAACCGACCGTATCAAGCAGTGCGAGAAACCGTAACCCGCCGCGAGGTCATAACCCGGCGGGCGGCGGTGCTAATTCCTAGGATGTGGTGGATCACGGTAGAGCACGTCGAGAAGCCGAGTTAGCAGCGCAGTACGGGGCCCGTCAGCTTACTCCGGTTCGTCCAACTACTTCGGTGGAACCATACGTGGTTTTCAGTTCTTTGGGGGTGTCGCGTCTTACCCCGGCCTTACGTAATGTGCGGCTTCCAAGGACTTCAATGGTCCTCGTAAGGTGCCCAATTACACTGCCGATTTACCCCCCGAGTCATGGGTTGAGAGCTATGAGATGGCAATGGAGATGCTAGACGTGGATGATGCGGCATGTGCTAAGTACTTCACCATGATGCTGGAGGGGACAACTCGTACTTGGTTAAAAAGCTTACCAACTAACTCCATTGGATCATGAGCCGAGTTAAAAAGCTGGTTTATCCAGAATTTCAAAGCTACGTGCAAACAGCCCATGTCAATTGTGGACTTAGCCGCCTGTGTTCAAGAAGAGGGGGAGTCTACAACCCACTGGGTGAAGCGGGTATCAGCCATTCTGCATTCATCAGACCGCATCAATGCTGACACGACAGTCTTGACATTGGAAGGCAACTGTCGGTTTATGCCTTTGAAGCTGAAGTTGGGAAGGCTCAAGCGTCACTGCAATGACATGGCCACGCTTTGGCAGCTCTAGTTAAGTATGCTGATTCAGATAGTACCAAGGACCCTGAGTCTGAAGATGAAAAGACGGGGAAGGGAAAGAAGAATGGCAGTGCCAAGGGGCAGCAGCATAACCCGGCGGGTCATGGGAACAACGGTAAGCGCAAGGCGGATAACAGCTTGGATTTTGTGGCTAACACCAACACCCAGGATAATGGTCAGTGTCGTAAGGGTAGACCGCCCCATTGGGGTAGAGGTTCAGGTCCCAATCCTAAACGCCTGTTAAATGAACCTTGCCCAAAGCACGGGTCGCGAGAGATGCCAGCTATACACCTTTGGAAGGATTGTTTCATCATGCGGGAGTTTAAAAATTCAAGTTCTTTCTAGTTCGACTAGGGACCGCACGTCAGTTCAGGAGGCGGTTCTCATGGGCCGGTTTATGGCGGAGGCAGCTCCGGTTCAGGATTTCAAGGCAATTAGGGTAACCAGGGCGGTTACAATCATCAGGGGGGTCAGCAGCAACAACAATTGGGTTATCAGAGCAATCCGAAGCAGTTGAATAGTGGGTAGTACCATGTCTTCACCACTAGTTTGTGTAAGCACGATCAGAAGCTTCATAAAAGGGCAGTAAACTCCGTTGAACCAGTAGTGCCCCGTTATCAGCGCTGGTCTGAACAACCCATTGTGTGGAGTCGAGAGGATCATCCACCCTGGGTTGATAATCCGGGTCATCTGGCATTGGTGGTACCGCCTCAGGTTGGGGGGGTACAAGTTCACCAAGGTACTCAGGGATGGAGGGAGCAGTATCAATATCCATTATTATGAAACCTTCCATCGCATGGGGTTGACAGATAAGAATCTTAAACCATCGAACGCCATCTTTCATGGTGTGGTGCCTGGTAAATTGGCGTACCCAGTTGGTAAGATAGCTCTAGAGGTTGCTTTTGGAGATGATCATGACTCAAGATAGCTCTAGACTTGTGAAGTGGTGAAAATGAAGAGCCCATATCATGCCCTATTTGGACGGCCGGCTTATGCTAAGTTCATGGCAAGACCCTGTTATGTTTATCTGCAGCTTAAGGTGCCGGGTCATAAGGGGACCATCACAGTCCATGGGAGCCGAAAGATTGCTTTGGAATGTGAAGAAGGTGATGCAGCCTATGCTGAGTCGGTTTGTGCAACAGAGGAGTTGAAGTTTATAAGATAATGTTGATTCGACAGATATGACTTCTCTGAAAAAACCAACTACAAAGCATGATTCGGCATTGAAGTTTAAATAGGACGAGGAGACTAAGCTGGTTGACATTGTTCCTGGCGATTCATCCTGGCAGTTCAGCAGCAGCGCTAACCTGGATCCGAAATAGGAAAGCGCGCTCATCGAGTTCATACGTGAGAACCTGGACATCTTTGCATGGAAACCTTCTGACATGTTGGGTGTACCGAGGGAACTCGCTGAGCACACTCTCAATATAGATCCTAAGTTTAAACCGGTCAAGAAATTTCTCCGCCGCTTCAATGAAGAAAGGCGCAAGGCTATTGGTGAGGAGGTAGCCCGGCTTTTGGCAGCAGGGTTTATTGTGGAGGTCTTTCACCCTGAGTGGCTAGCTAATCCGGTGCTGGTAGTTAAGAATAATGACACTTGGCGTATGTGTGTGGACTACACAGATCTGAACAAGGCCTGTCCAGCTGATCCCTTTGCTCTCCCTCGTATAGATCAAATCACTGATGCTACGGCGGGTTGTGACCGTTTGTGTTTTCTGGATGCTTATTCTGGTTATCATCAGATCAAAATGGCAGTTAAGGACCAGGAGAAGACAACTTTTATAACTCCCTTTGGAGCCTCCGCTATGTATCTATGCCTTTTGGGCTCAATAGTGCCCAGGTGACTTATCAGCGCTGTGTACAGAATTGTCTTCATGACCAGATTGGGCGCTTGCTTATGTGGATGATATTGTGGTAAAATCTAGAAAGGGGGAAACATTGATAGATGATTTGAAGGAGACTTTTGATAACCTCTCGGTTTATAAGATGATGCTTAATCCGGCCAAATGTGTCTTTGGTGTACCGACAGGCAAGCTCTTGGGTTTTCTAGTGTCTAACAGGGGCATTGAAGCTAATCTGGAGAAGATCAAAGCTATTACGTCCCTGGCTAAACCGATGTGTATTAACGATGTTCAGCGTTTGGCGGGTCGTATTGCAGCATTCAGCTAGTTTATCAGTCGGTTAGGGTAGAAAGCCATCCCTTTGTATCAGATGCTGAAGAAGACGAATGAGTTTGTTTGCAGTGAGGCTGCCAATGAAGAGTTTGAGAGTTTAAAGCGGCAGCTAGCTGAGCCGCTTGTCCTTGCTGCTCCTGTTGATAAAGAGCCTTTGGTGTTATATGTGGCTGCTAATGCCCGGGCTGTTAGTGTGGCTATTGTTGTGGAGCGCAAGGAGGCCGGAAAAGAGTATCCGGTTCAACGGCCGGTTTATTATTAGTGAGGTGCTTATTGAGTCCAAGAAGAGGTACCCACATTGGCAGAAGCTGGTGTATGGAGTTTTCATGGCAAGCTGGAAGCTCAAGCATTATTTTTAGGGTCATCCTATCACTGTGGTCAGTTCTTCCCCCTTGGGGATATAATCCAAAACATAGAAGCAACTAGCCGGATTGCTAAATGAGCTATTGAGCTTGGACCTCACGGGTTAAAATATACGCCTCGCACAACAATCATGTCCCAAGCACTTGTGGACTTCATCAATGACTGGACAGAGTTGCAGGCACCATAGGAAAATCCAGACAACACTTATTGGACTATTCAATTTGATGGGTCCAGGCAATTGGAGGGCTCGGGGGCTGGAGTCATATTATCTTCCCCACGAGGTTATAAGTTTTGTTATTTTCTCCGTTTAATGTTCCCTTGCACTAACAATGCAGCTGAATATGAAGCCTTGATCCATGGCCTTCGGATGGCTAATGGGATGAATTTAAGCCGGGTTAAGTGATTTGGTGACTCGGACCTAGTATCTCAACAGGTGTCTGGCACTTGGGATTCCAAGGATCCAATCATGGCGGTGTATCGACGAGAGGTGGACATAATGGCTGGCCATTTCAAGGGTTATCAGGTTGACCATATAGACCGGCGAAAGAATGAACCGGCGGACGCTTTAATTCGCTTAGGCTCTCAACGTAAACTAGTGCCGCCCAATGTCTTTCTGGATGTGCTACATAATCCGTCGGTCAAGATACCTACAAAGGAGGATTTGGCTGTTCCTGGCCCGGATGCTCAATTGGTGGCAGCTCTTCACATTATCTCGGATTGGACAGTCCCATACCTGGCGTACATGAACCGGGGAGAGTTACCAGAGGATGAAGACTTCGCCAGGCAGATAATCCGACGATCCAAGTCAATGACCATTATCAATGGGGAGTTACATCATTGCAGTGTAACAGGGGAGTTTCAGCATTGTGTGTCTCCTCAAGAAGGCTAAGAGATTTTGCATGAGATCCACGAAGGAGATTGTGGTCACCATGCTGGTTCAAAATCCTGGTAGCTAAGGCTTTTCATCACGGCTTCTATTGGTTGACGGCTCATGCTGACGCTGATGATTTGGTAAAGAGGTGTGACAGTTGTCAGAAATTCACTCGCCGCGCTCATGTTCCGGCTCAAGAACTAAGGATGATTCCAATCACTTGGACATTTGCAACTTGGGGGCTGGATATGGTTGGGCCCTTTAAGAGGTCCAAGGAAAAGAAGACCCACCTATTGGTGGCGGTTGATAAGTTCACCAAGTGGGTAGAGGCAGAGCCAGTCAGTAAGTGTGATGTAGCCACGTCAGTTCAATTCATCAAAAAGGTGATCTTTTGTTTTGGTTTTCCACACAACATCATACCTGATAATGGTACCAATCTGTCCAAGGGTGCTATGGTAGAATTTTGGCAACGTGAGCACATCCGGCTTGACGTATCATCAGTGGCTCACCCCCAATCTAATGGTCAAGCAGAGAGAGCCAATCAAGAGATTTTGAGAGGCATCAAGCCCCGACTTATGGTTTCTCTAAAGCAGATGCTGGGTTGTTGGGTGGAGGAGTTTCCTTCCTTGTTATGGAGTATCAACACCACACTGAAAAGATCTATTGGTTACACGCCTTTTTTCATGGTTTACGGAGCAGAGGCGATTCTCCCTAGTGAAATCCGTCATGACTCGCCCCGTGTGGCGGCTTATGTTAAGCTGATAATGAGAAAGCACGTCAGGATTCACTGGACCTGTTAGATGAGGAGCGTGATATTGCAGCGGCTCGTTCAGCGATTTACCAGCAAGATCTGCGACGTTATGACAGCCCCCGGGTTAAAACCAGAACTTTTCAAGAAGGTGATTTGGTGCTCCGGCTCATCCAGGATCAGAGTGATATGCACAAGTTGTCCCAACCTTGGGAAGGACCTTTTGTGGTCAGCAAAAATCTGCACAACAAATCATACTACCTTATCGATGTTCGAGAGCACAAAGACTCACGTAAATCGGAGGAGGAGACCCAACGGCTGTGGAATATAGCTCATCTTTGGCCTTACTATACTTGAGCCACAGGCTCTTCTTATGTACATATTTATGACTGTATATATTATGATCAATATAAGAAACCGGAACCTCAGCTAAAGCGGGGTCTATGTTGTTTTTATTATATCATGAGTCGGTACATGGGGGCTTCTGTTCATAAAGTGGAGTTTTATTTCCCATTGATCCGGTGTACAAAGCCACATATATCAAAGGAAATCACTCGGGGGCCTGGTCGTATTCGAACCATAGCTACACCTCTTGATTGGCATAAGGCCACTAGGTAATCACTTGGGGGCTTGGTTTTATTTGAACCATAGCTACACCTCTTGATCGGCTTAAGGCCAAAAGGACATCATGTGGGGCCAAAGAGAGTGTTGCCATAGCACAACTCAAACATAGGCACCCACTGAGCACATCTCAAATGTTGCTCGGGGGCTCTTTACTTCTCAAAGAACAAAGAAGCTTACACCCTTGCAATAGGCTATCAAGCCAGGCTTGGAAGCCAGGTTTATTCACCTAAAACCCCGGGTTATCCTGCCTTTTTAAGTAAGCCACTCCGTCCAGGTAATCCTGGTATGACCGGCCGAACGTTTGACAAGTCAATCTCATAGACCCTGAACTTGTCCAAGTTAAAACGACGATTGGTTAATGTGAGGCCCATCTTCAAAGGCTTCGAAAAGTGGTTTAACTCAGTGGCCTGGCAGCCCATGAAAAGCCTCAATTTAGGGCCTAGCAGCCCATGAAAATCCTTGCATGTTCTTTTTGTGTTTTTATTTGCTAAGTTTTTTCACCTTTGGTAAGATTCATAATATCTTACGATAAACCGGTGTTCATTGACCCGGGTTGGCTTTCAACGATAAGTTGTCAGTACTTGATAAATTATAATCCCGCGTTTATTGAACCGGGTATGGTTTTGATTACAATTCACCAGTATTATATGTGGATACACCGGTGTTTATTATAACCCAGTACGGTTTATCATAAACTGGCAGAACATGGAAGGAGTTATCAATACTCAAGATTGGGGTTATCACCCTAAATATACAAAAAGTTGGTCAACCAACAGTGTGATTCAATATCACAGGTATCATCTCTTTCATCTTTGATTATTTTCAAAGTACAGCCTTAGCTATAAACCCCGGCTATATATTTTGGCATCATGACCCGTCCAGCAGTAAACCGCTAGGACACGTTCAAACTTCTTGTATGCAAGAACAATTGGAACAATATCGCTACGAATTATGCACATAATATATCCTCAAGCATGGCGGATTCACAGTATCAGGCAAAATAAGTATGCACGATGGCATAGCAGACCAATTGTTTTGAACTATCCTATTACAAGGCGCTTTAAATGCCCAAAAAGAATAATTGTTTTCAGCAAGTGTGGCAGTACGCAGAAGGCTAAACCGGCCTCCGGATGACGACTCGTCACCAAGCTGAGTGGAAGGCTATGGATCGTCCTGCGCTGGTGCATCTTCCTCCTCTCTACCCAGTGGTTGGAAGTGAATGGTTGCCCAATCAATTCCAGTTAATGCTTGGTACACAACTTCATCATTTATAAGGTTTGAGGGATCAACATCAGGGGCATAGGTGTGCTTACGGATTGGTGGAATAAGATCTTCTACATCATGTGTTGGCGCAGGATATCTTTTCTGATCAGAATCTAAACTAGCTGATAATGAGAGAGATCGGTTTCCTCAGCCAATTTGCTTGCTAAGGGGCGCATTTCCCTTGTCAACCTTCGAAGGTCGTCATTGTTAAACTCTGAATTGTCTTCCTTTACGCCAGGATAGCCTCTTCCTATATCCGATGGTTCAAGACCCGGTATCCATGCCTTAGCCCGGATTAGGGCAGTCAGCGCACCTGACCTTGCAGCTGATCTTTTTAGCTCGTACAACCAGGCAGGCAACATTGACAGTTTCTCAATGGTTTCCTTTATAAAAGTTGGAGGCGGTTTGTTATGAGCAGCAGTGCAGATGGCCAGTTGAACTCCGGAAAATAACTGCTCTATCAGAGTATAGGCAGCCTTCAGCTTCATCCGCATGTCAGAGCCCAGAAGGGTAATGCGAGTTCTTGTGTCATTGCAAGCATCAGTAAACCGGTAACTGATTAGATAATGTATATTGAAAAACACTTCAGATGAGGATACTTACCAAACACAGCAGAGGTCATGGCATTTACCTGCCGTTTTAAACCGGTCAGCTCTTCGACCACCGGTTTAAGGGCTACTTCTGCGTCTTTGGCTTTCTGTTGTAGTGCGGTTCTCTCTATGCCCCAATCCTCCCGTTCCTTCTTCAAAGTTTCCTTCAGCTTCTCCATGGCTGCTAAGGCACTGGTCAGTTCCTCTTTGTCTTTGGAGGTTTCTGCTTGCTGGGATTTGATATTTTCTTGAAGGTCCGCGGTTTGGGCTTCCTTTTTGCTCAACTCAGCATATAAAGGAAAGACATATTATGAGATGGCAGTGAATATTTGAAGTACCAAGCACATAACAAGTTATCCACTTTTTACTTGGGGGCTAATGCCTATTTGCTCGTTTATCCATTTTTTTACAAAGTCCGAAGCACAATACATGTATTATTCTTGATAGTTGGGGGCTAATGTACATTTGATCAAAGTAACATCGGTCAAAGTCAGGTTCAGCATGGAAAGATAAACCGGACCTTGGAGACTACACAAACAAAAGTTAAAAGATTACAATGCTATAGTACAGGTTCATCTTAAAAAGGTAAACCGACCCTTGGAGGATAAACATGCAAGGTTGAGATATTACAAAGTCCCGGTTTAGATTGGCATCATAAATCAGCCCTTGGGGGCTACTAGAGTTGGTACTTCAAATTGGACATAAGAGAGAAACAGTTATGTATTACCTCATATCGCTCCTTCATTAGATTCACTAAACCGGCTTCGGAGTCACGGTTTGTGTACAGGCGGTTTAAAAAACCAGAATGAAGTTCTTGGGCGTTGAGGTGGGTGTAGCTTGACAAGTCTATGCTCCATTTGCCTTTGCCCACAGCAGAAAGTTCCTCCTTAGCACTATGCTTTGATAACACAACAGGATTGCCAGGGGTGGTATGCCAACGCCAGTAATTATAACATCATCTTCCCTGTCACCAGCAGCCTTTACTGGAGTTGACGATTTATCAGCAGCTTTAGCTGGACTTGACGATTTATCATCAGTGCGAACCGGGCTTGTCGGTTTATCAGCATGGCCTGTTGCATCAACTTCTACTTGTTCAGCAACAAAGTCATGATCTTGAGGCGGCGGATCATCGAACATGGCATCGGCATTTGTTCCTTCGGGTTCTGGAGTTCTTTCCGGTTAAATAACCACATTGTCATCAGATGGTTTATCTACCCGAGCTTTCTTGCTGAGTCTGGCCTTGGCTCTGAAAATAAAAGATATAAAAGGTTAGTATAATACGTAAGTATAAAGCGTGAAAGGATTAAGTTTAAAGTGTTTACCCAGGAACAGTTTTAAGAGGAGGTTGTTGTGTGGCCGTTAACTCGCCAAACAATGAATCAGGCGTTCTCTGATAATTTGAATCGGATGGATTAAGAGGTTGTCGGAAATAACCCGCCTTGCGATAAGAAGTATCGGAAGTGGGTGAGACCTCAGATCGACGTTTTCGAACCGGAGTGTTCGGTAAACCGGCTGAACTGACTACTTGGCCGTTGTGCCGGGTTGTGCGGCGAGCTTCGTGTTGCTGCTTCTTCAAAACAAAGTGTGGGTCCAAGTGATCTAGGGGGTGAGAAAATCTTAATTCCCAGATTGCTTGACGGATTTTTTGTGTTGGCAGAGGGTCTGAACCAGAGGAAAGGATAATTACCTCTACGTCATCAGCTTGGCTGCCTTCAGTGTCATCCTGATAATAATCATTGTCAATGAGGTTTATGAAAAACGAACCAAGAGAGTCAAGTTCTACCTCTGCATCCGGATCATCAAGGTCATCATTGAGGTTTAACCCGGTGGATTCAGCTGCCTTTTTCTTTGCAGGCTTCTTAACAACCTTCATCTTAGGTCGAGGGGTCTTGGCCGGTTTATCATGTGGCTTCTTCTTCCAAAATGAGTCATCACCCTGTTAAAAGATTGACAGAGGATATAAAGATTACATAGTTAAGAATATCAAGTACAAGCAAGAGTGAGGCAAGTCTTACAGGTGGCGGTTTATTGGAAGCGCAGAAGGGATTAAGCCCTGTTTTGCGGCAGACAGCCACAAGTTTATCCAACATCTTTTTAACAGCTTCTGTAACTTCAGCCTCTGTTAGCTGAATATCAATATGTCTTTGATGATCTTTTGAGTCCCCTGTGTACTCACACATTAAACAGGGGCGACGGCTTAATGGTAAAATACTCCAAGATATCCAGCAACGAGCAAAATCAACTCCTGTTAAACCGTTAGCCATAAAAGCTCTGAGCTTGGCGAGTTGTGGTGCATATGTGGCCCGTTCTTTTGCAGTCAGCCGTTGCGGAAGTGGATGTGTATTGGTAAGCCGGTGAGCATGATAACACAGCAGAGGGGTTTCATCATCAGGGGAAGTGTCCTTATAGTAGAACCAAGTCTGTTCTAGTCTTTAGGATGACTATGAAGTTTGGCATGAGGAAAGCTGACATCCTTCCTTTTATGAATGTAAAGGCCACCAAGTTCGGTGTTGGGCCGTCTACAAATTCATTACGACGGTTCAAGTAGAAAAAATCCCTGAACAACTCAGCGGTTGGCTCTTCTTGCAGATAGGCCTCATAGAACACTTGAAAGTGGAAAATATTGGACACAGAGTTAGGTCCAATATCTTGAGGGTGGATCCGGAAGTTGGTAAACACATCACCAAAGAACTTGGATCCGGGCGGTTTAAAACCATGGCTCATATGATCAACAAATACTACCACCTCGCCATCCTTGGGGGAAGGAGGATTTTCTGGAACGGGAACTCGCCAGTGGCTTTCGCTTTGTTTTGGTAAAGTGCCAGTTCTGACGCATCCATATAGTTGCTCTTTAGTAACCCGGAAGGGACCCAGTTACAGGCATAAAATTGTTTGGCCATTTCAGATGAAAAGCTGGAAAAAGATCAAATGCCGGTTTAAGGTTCATGACAGGCAAGCGTAAAGCGTATCAGATTAAGGGAAAGGTATTCAAGCATGCAAGATTGTTAAACCGGGGGTGGATGCTATTATAAATGGTAAAGCGATTGGCAGTTTACAAGGGGACTAATGGCATATGGCAGATTATTTTCTAAAGGATAAATTGCCCACGCAGACAATGTAAGTACAGATCTAAAGCAAAAAATAACTAAGTGAGGAAAAACAAGTTTCACAGTTTTACATTGGAATTTTGGATCTACCACATGTCAGGAAAAGGAAAATAAGTCTGGACCTAAAAAACCAGTACAGATGAGTTCATCAGTTCTAAGGAGGCCTTTGTACAAGAAAAGGGGATCTACTAGCATCTGAAATGGATACGAAATAGCTACCACGTGAGTTCCATACTTCTTTTAGATGAAAAGAAGATGCAGTGGAGAAACTACGAAGAATCCGTAAGGAACAGCGAAGAACACAGAAGAACTTGCAAACCCTAGTGGATCTACAGAGGAAGGGAAGAGGAACTTACTAAAGCTATTGAAGCAGCGGAAGCGTGCCATGTTTTTCTGGAACAATCAGGTTGATGCAGCGACCCGAGGTGAAGATGAGGGCGCACTAGTGCAGAACTGGGCAATAGCACCGGTTCGTAATGCCCTTTAGTGCCGGTTTCGTAACCGGCGCTAAAGTGTAGGCACTAAAGGCCCCCCCCTTTAGTATCGGTTCAGCACGAACCAGTGCTAACGGGCAACCACATGGCACGAGCCAACTTCGGGGGCAGGGAGCCCTTTAGTACCGGTTTGGGTCACCTACAGGTATTAAAAGATTGGGGGAGTTTTGGGTTTATGATTTCTTTTTCATTTAATTTTGTGTTTTTGCATTTAATTCTTTTTCGTTTGCTGGTATTTTACGATACTACATATTGTACACGTTATGCATATATATAAATAGAATTTCTAGTATAACCGATCATAATATATATATATATCATCGAATGTGTCACAACCAGCATTAATTAATTCACACACATATACACACATGTATATATATATATATATATATATATATATATATATAATTTCTCCTAATTGGTGCCTTCGGAGCCAGTGACATTAGCCTAATTGGTGCCTTTGTAGCACGATAACAATTGGAAGTGGTTCATGGGGGCAGTAGCGGGTAATAGTATTCTCCTTTGGGATCTATGACCTAGTCGAGCAAAAATCCCGCTATTTCCTCTTGAATTGCTTCTATGCGGTCCTCTATTAGGAGCTTCTCCCGCACCTCTTTGAACTGTTAAGAAGGAGATCAATATGCATGTGTATTAGTTGTGTGACTAGATATCGATAATGGTGTAAAAATTGTGAATAGTGTTATGACAAACGTACCCACTCCTGTCTTTGAGATTTTCTCCTTTCGGACGACATCATGTGAATGTTCTGGCAAACATAGTATGCACACAGATGAGGGTCGACGACGGGACCCGGGGCCGGGTTCCTCACCAAGCGTCGCGCCCCTGAAGGTAGCACCTCCCAGTGCCAGCCCGGCGGAGCCCAGTCCCGAACATGGGTCCCCTGAAGCAGGACGTCGTCGTGAACGGGTCGACGGTGAGGATTCGGGTCGGGCATCGTCGACAACAAATACTATATGCCGCAAAAGTAAAGTAACATTTTTTAAATGATGGATTGTGATTTCATATATGCAAATTCTAAATTTTATAACTAAAACTGACATTTCTAATATTTCTATAACTAAAACTAACATTTCTAATATTTCTATAACTAAAAAACATTTCTATATAACTAACATTTCTAATATAACTAACATTTCTATATAACTAACAGTTCAAATATTTCTATATAACTAACATTTCTATAACTAAAACTAACATTTCTAATAATTCTATAATTAAAAAACAGAAAGATTGCCGGCCGGGTGTGTGTGTGTCTGTGTGTGTGCCGGCCGGGTGTGTTTTTCAATTTTATAATTAAAAAACAGAAAGAAACTGACAATTTTTTTGAAGTGTTTCCTTATATAGAACCCACCTTTAGTACCGGTTGGAGCCACCAGCCGGTACTAAAGGTCTGTTTTGGCCAGGCCAAGCGGCGGGAACTACACCCCCTTTAGTACCGGGTCATGGCACCAACCGGTACTAAAGGCCCTCTCTTTAGTACCTTGTTGGAGCCACGACCCGGTACTAATGGGTGTGTGCTGCCAGACGAAGGGCGCAGAAGTTTAGTCCCACCTCGCTAGCCGAGGGGCACTCGCACCTCCTTATAAGCCCCGCCGTCGCTGCTGTCTCGAGCTCCTCTCTTAAGCAGGCCTTCTAGGCCTACCTCTGCTGTGATGCCCTATTGGGCTAGTGGGCCTGCGTCCTGGCCCAACCAGAATTTGGGTTTCTAGTCGTATGCAGGCCGCTGTGGCCTAGTTGGTGGGATTTTTTTCTTATTTTTTGCTTTATTTATTATTGAGTTGTTTTTTGCTGTATTTAGAGTTTCTTTGTGAATATTTTTGCTTTAGGTACAAAAAATTACAAACTTTCTGTTAGTACCGGTAGTTTACAAATTTGAATAGCTTAAATTTTGAATTATTTGAAATTTGTGTGAATCACTAGTTTGTGAATAACTTAACTTTGAAAATATATTTTTCAGTGATTCTTTATTCTTATGTTTAGTATTAGTGTGTTTTATCATTATATTCAATTTGGTAATGCTTAGGTTATTTAAAAAATGAAATGCCTTTTGTAACAGATGAGTTTTTGTCCGAAACCCTGATACTTCGAAAGAGATTGTCCATTTGGTACATGAAGTGCATCCAGTTTTTGCGGTAACCCTCTCTACTTTTTTGCACATGCTATGTGGGTGAAATTATGATACCATGCCAACTTTCATTCTTTTCTGAGTTCATTTGAAATGCTTTTCAATTTCAGGGTCATTTAGCTGAAAAAATCAGTAAAGGCATGAAAGAATTTGTTTGCACATAAAATTTCTTCGCATTTCAAATGCCAAAACACATAACTACCCTAACTATTACAGAGGTTCCCTCCTGGGTGTGAAACACAGAAGAAAGTGATGATAGTGAAGCCGATCACATCCCAGATCTTTGGGTGTGAAATTTTTCTTCGCGTGTGTCCCTTTGCGTCGTAACCATGGAAAATCTTCATCATTTAATGGGATGCTCGGGTCAATATTCACTGTGAATGGAGCAATTTCATCAAACTTTTCATAATCTTCTGACATGTCTGTCTTGTCATCCACTCCCATGATGTTTCTCTTCCCAGAAAGGACTATGTGCCGCTTTGGCTCATCGTACGATGCATTCGCTTCCTTATCTTTTCTTTTTTCCGGCTTGGTAGACATGTCCTTCACATAGAAAACCTGTGCCACATCATTGGCTAGGACGGATGGTTTGTCTACATACGCAAGATTGTTGAGATCCACTGTTGTCATTCCGTACTGCGGGTCTTCCGTTACCCCGCCTTGTGTCATATTGACCCATTTGCACCGAAACAAAGGGACCTTCAAATCACGTCGATTGTCAAGTTCCCATATGTCTTGTATATAACCATAATTTGTTTCCTTTCTCGTCTTGGTTTCTGCATCAAAGCGGACACCACTGTTTTGGTTGGTGCTCTTCTTATCTTGGGTGATCGTGTAAAATGTATTACAATTTATCTCGTACCCTTTGAAAGTCATTATATTCGAAGATGGTAACTGGGACAGCAAGTACATGTCATCTTCAATAGAGGTGTCATCCATGGTACGTGTCTGCAACCAGCTGGCCAAACTCCTGTTTTGTTCACGTGTAATCCAGTCATCAGACCGCTCTGGGTATTTGGAGCGTAGCAAATTCTTGTGTTCATCCATATACGGAGCCACCAAGGCAGAATTCTGTAGAACTGTGTAGTGTGCTTCAGTGAGAGAATGTCCGTCCATACATATTATTTGTTCCCCTCCTAGCGTGCCTTTTCCATCCAGTCTGCCCTTATGCCGCGATTCAGGAACACCAATCGGCTTAAGGTCAGGAATAAAGTCAATACAAAACTCAATGACATCCTCATTTTCATGGCCCTTGGACATGCTTCCTTATGGCCTAGCACGGTTATGAACATATTTCTGTAAGACTCCCATGAACCTCTCAAAGGGGAACATATTGTGTTGAAATACAGGACCCAAAACGTTAATCTCTTCACATAGGTGAACTAGGACGTGCGTCATGATGTGGAAGAAGGATGGTGGGAACACCAACTCGAAACTGACAAGACATTGCACCAAATCGTTCTCTAACCTTGGTATGATTTCTGGATCAATTACCTTCTAAGAGATTGCATTGAGGAATGCACATAGCTTCACAATGGCTAATCGAACGTTTTTCGGTAGAAGCCCCCTCAATGCAACCGGAAGCAGTTGCGTCATAATCACATGCAAGTCATGAGACTTTAGGTTCTGGAACTTTTTCTCTATCATGTTTATTATTCCCTTTATATTCGACGAGAAGCCAGACGGTACCTTAATACTGAGCAGGCATTCAAAGAATATTTCCTTCTCTTCTTTGGTAAGAGCGTAGCTTGCATGACCCTGATGTATGCCGTCTTTTTCATGCATGCGTTGCTGGTCCTCCCATGCCTCAGGTGTATCTTTTGTCTTCCCATACACGCCCAAGAAGCCAAGCAGGGTCACACAAAGATTCTTCGTCACGTGCATCACGTCGGTTGCGGAGCGGACCTCTAGGTCTTTCCACTAGGGCAGCTCCCAAAATATAGATTTCTTCTTCCACATGGGTGCGCGTCCGTCAGCGTCATTCGGAACAGGTTGTCCACCAGGACCCTTTCAAAAGACCACCTTCAAATCCTTGACCATATCATGTACATCAGCACCAGTACGGTGGCGAGGCTTTGTCCAGTGATCCGCCTCACCTTTGAAATTCTTGCCTTTCTTTCTTACGGGATGCCTGCTTGGAAGAAATCAACGATGTCCCAGGTACACATTCTTCTTACATTTAGCCAAATATATATTGTCGGTATCGTCCAAACAGTGCGTGCATGCGCAGTATCCCTTGTTTGTCTGTCCTGAAAGGTTACAGAGAGCAGGCCAATCATTGATGGTCACGAACAGCAACGCCTTTAGGTCAAATTCTTCCCCCATGTGCTCATCCCACGCACGTACACATGTTCCATTCCACAGTTGTAAGAGTTCTTCAACTAATGGCCTTAGGTACACATCAATGTCGTTGCCGGGTGGCTTAAGGCCTTGGATGAGCTCTGGCATCATAATGAACTTCCGCTTCATGCACAACTAAGGAGGAAGGTTATACAAACATAGAGTCACAGCCAGGTGCTATGATTGCTGCTCTGCTCCCCAAAAGGATTAATGCCATCTGCGCTTAGACCAAACCATACATTCCTTGCGTCATCTGCAAACTCCTTCTCGTACTTTCTTTCGATTTTTCTCCACTGCGACCCGTCAGTGGGTACTCTCAACTTTACGTCCTTCTTACGGTCTTCTCTGTGCCATCGCATCGCCTTGGCATGCTCTTTGTTTTGGAACAAATGTTTCAACCCTGTTATTATAGGAGCATACCACATCACCTTGGCAGGAATGTTCTTCCTGGGCGCTCGCCCTTGACATCACCAGGGTCATCGTGGCTGATCTTATAGCGCAATGTACCGCATACTGGGCAAGCGTTCAAATCCTCGTACTCACCGCGGTAGAGGATGCAATCATTAGGGCATGCATGTATCTTCTGCACCTCTAACCCTAGAGGGCAGACAACCTTCTTTGCTTCATACGTACTCTCGGGCAATTCCTTGTCCTTTGGAAGCATATTCTTTATCATTAACAACAACTTTCCAAATCCCTTGTCAGATACACCATTATTTGCCTTCCATTGTAGCAATTCCAGTGTGGTGCCCAGCTTTTTCTTGTCACCTACGCAATTCGGGTACAACAATTTTTTGTGATCCTCTAACATGCACTGCAACTTCTTCTTCTCCAAATCACTTGCGCAGTTTATCTTCTCAATGGCAATGGCCCGACCTAGATCATCAACGGGCTCATCTGATGCCTCTTCTTCAGCTTCTTCCCGCATTGCCAGCTCAGCTTCTTCCCGCATTACCGGCTTAGCTTCTTCCCTCATTGTTGTATCATCGTATTCAGGGAACCCATGGCCAGGATAGCTATCATCGTCCTCTTCTTCTTCATTGTCTTCCATCATAACCCCTCTTTCTCCATGCTTGGTCCAAACATTATAGTGGGGCATGAAACTGGACTCAAACAGGTGGATGTGAATGGTTCTTGACGTAGAGTAATTGTGACCATTCTTACAGCCAACACATGGACAAGGCATAAAACCATCCGCCCGCTTGTTTGCCTCAGCCGCAAGAAGAAAAGTATGCACGCCATTAATGAACTTGGGAGAGCATCGGCCATCGTACATCCATTACCGGCTCATCTTCAATACACAACACCGAAAACACCAACTTAATACAATACATAAAGTTCATACATAAAGAGCATACAACACTTAAATGCAACAAACAAATAACTCTCTAGCTAAAGAATTTAAATGGAACAACAAATGCGATCAAGATCGCAACTAAGGTAACAATTGATCCAACAACATAATGATACCAAGCCTCACTATGAATGGCATATTTTCTAATCTTTCTAATCTTCAAGAGCATTTTCTCCATCTTAATCTTGTGATCATCGACGACATCGGCAACATGCAACTCCAATTCCATCTTCTCCCCCTCAATTCTTTTCAATTTTTCCTTCAAATCCTCGTTTTCTCTTTCAATTAAATTTAACCTCTCAACAATAGGGTCGGTTGGAATTTCCGATTCAACTACCTCCTAGATACAAATATCTATGTCAACTTGATGGGCATAATTTGTCATAAACACGAAATGCAATGAATAGTTTTAAAAGAGAATATACCACATCCGAATCATTACCCGGACGAGAGCCGACGGGGACGGATATCAAAACCATGGCACTATGTATAATAAACAACGTATGGCTAAGATAATTATACGAGTAACTATATATCCAAATCACACAAACATCAATTTTTGAAATAAAACTTCATGAACAAGAGGCTCACCACAAGGTGGTGCCAGCGACGGGACGTTGCAAGCGATCGACGGTGGTTACGACGGAGATTTAGAAGGTACTAAGTAAACCACACCTACATATGCAAACTAATTGTCATTTTTGACCTCAAATTGCATATAAATCAAATACTAACACATATATATAATTCCTCCCAAATTACTAAACTCAAAAATCAATCACTATATAAAGCATTGCATGAGCTAATCTAGCAATGAGAGATGAAAGGACAAAGTTGCTAACCTTTGTGATCATTTGAATGGATGGGGGCCTTCAAATCTTGACAAATTTTGGGCAAAATGTGTGATGAGCTTGAGAGGAAGAGGGAAAAGAACAGAGAGGAGAGGGGAAAGGGGAAGAACAGAGCGAGCTCGGGTGGACGTAGGGTCTATGTAGGACGACCTTTAGTACCGGTTCGTGATACGACCCGGTACTAAAGGTGCTGGAGGGGCCCCGGATAGACAACATCCTGCCACCACTCACTTTAGTACTGGTTCGTGGCACGAACCGGTGCTAAAGGTTCGCCACGAACCGGTACTAATGAGAGTGGACGGCTAGCCGTTGGAACCGGCACTAATGCACGCATTAGTGCCGGCTCAAATTCAAACCGGCACTAATGTGCTTCACGTTTGACCCTTTTTCTACTAGTGGCGGAGCTTGATGATGGCGGCTACGCGTACGGGTCAGGTCGGCGCAAGGAAGAAGCAAGGAGGCAAGAGGGAAAAAATGAAAAGGACCCCCTCGGTCTTATTTATAAGGTGAAAGGATAAGTGACAGGAGCGAAAATCGAGGAGCCCAATGGTTGGATATGTGACAGAGCGGTCGCCTCGATTATCGGAGGCTCATTAATGAAGGTGAGGTATATTCAATTTTTAATAACAGGTGACTTCATGGCGGTTTATTATGAATCTGGAAGATGACGTCATGGTAGCTTACAAGATTTATGCAAAGGTGCGGAAGGAGGAATTTTTCTAAGTGTTAAAGATTGACATGAACAAGTTCAAATCCATCTGGGGCCTAATGTTGGAGATATTACTACTAGGTATAAACCAGCCATGAGGGGCCGGGTTATGCCCACAATGAGTTAGTCATGTTTGAAGCCCATGAAGACGAGAAGTATGGCACTTTATAGAGGAGATCTAATATGAAGGCCTAGGGCCCAAAGGAGGATTAGGGCCCGTAGACATAAACTGCCATATGATATGTAACTTATATTGTAAGGCAAGGAAAGGTAGCAACCGAGATGGACACATGTATGAACCGGCCTCGGGATTCTATAAACCGCCGGGCGTCGACCTGAATATATAAAGGGACGACCCGGTGGCAGTTTAGGAACAACAAACAATAACTCGAGAGCCAGGCAAAGCGGATTCGGTCCCTGGTCATCGAAACCCTAGCACTTCCATCATAACTGGACGTAGGCTTTTACCTTCATTGTAAGGGGCTGAACTAGTATAATCCCTTGTGTCCCTTGTTCGCTTTAACCCCTTTAAGCTAACCCGTCGCGATGGCTCCACGACTAAGTCCTTTCACTAGGACATTTGCCGTGACAATTCCATGACAGGTTGCGAGTAGTTGTTATTTGTGTGCAGGTGCTATTTACGTTGTGTTTCTTGGTTCTCCTACTGGTTCGATAACCTTGATTTCATATCTGAGGGATGTACCTACCACTGTTGTGCTGCATCATCCCTTCCTCTTTGGGGAAATACCAATGTAGCTTCAAGCGACATCAATGATGATGATCCATTTATTGATCCCAGAGCATTTATTGAACCCGACGATCCAGATTATTATTAGGTATTCAATTTTTTATTTTATACTTGATTTATATAGTTACTTGTATGATTGTATGATTTATATAGTTACTTGTTTAATTTTCTTATTTGTATGATTGTTTCTTATACATAGTGCCATGGTCTTGATGTCCGTCCCCGTCGGCCATCGCCTGCTTTATGATTCAGATGTGGTAAATTCTCTTTTATAAATATTTGTTGCATTTGGCATTTATGAAAATTATGGCCATCAAGTTGACAAAGAGATATTTTAATCTAGGAGGTATGTGAACCGGAATTTGAAACCGACCATCTGGTCGAGAAGTTAAATTTAGTTGAAAAAGAAAATGAGTATTTGAAAGAAAAAATAAAATAATTGAAGAAGAGAAGAGGACATTGGAGTTGTATGTTGCTGATGTCGTCGATGATAACAAGATGAAGATGAATGCAATGCTCTTGAAGATGTATGCAATGCGCCTGAAGATGTATGCAATGCGCCTGAAGCTTAAGAAGATTAGAAAATATGCCATTGATAATGAGGCTTGGTATCATTATGTCGTTGGATAAATTGTTACCTTAGTTGCGATCTTCATCACATTTGTTGTGATGAGGGTAAGTTTTCTCTAGTGTTTTGCTTTACAAATGCATACTTAGATTATTTTCCTCCTAAATGGCATAATTACCTAAGTTAGATAAAAAAAATGAGCTTTACTTACGTAAGTTGGCTAAAAAATGGCATCATCACCTTGGCTACCACAAAATGACCTATACTTACCTTACTTTTCTCCAAATTGACATAATAAGCTTAGTTGACCTATACTTTACCAAGGATAGCCACAAAATGACCTATACTTAGCATTTTTTTCCTCCTAAATGACTTAATATGCTTAGTTAGCTAAAAATGGCACAACTACCTAGGATAGCTCAATAATGATCTATACTTAGCTTACCTAGTTCTTTTATGACATAATTAGCTTACCTAGGTCAAAAATGGCATAACTACCTAGGTTAGCTCAAAAATGACCTATACTTAGCTTCTTCAGTTCATTTATGACATACTTAACATACTTAGGTCAAAATGGCATGATAATCTTTGTTACCTCCAAAATGACATAGACTTAGCTTATTTTCCATGAAAATGACATAATAACCTTACTAAGCTCTAAAATGACATATTTACCTAGCTTACTGTAAAATGACCTACACTTATCATTTTTACCTAGCTTAGCTAAGAAATGGCATTTCTACCTACCTTAGTTAGAAGAAGTATATAAAGAAGAGGAGAGGAGAAAAAGAAAGAAAAGAAAAATTCTTCTTCTTCTTCTAGTTAGTCATCTTCTTCTAGTCGTATTCTTCTTCTAACTTTCTTCTTTCTCAATTTGCATATATTGCTTTTGATGAGGAAGCTTGTGTTGATGGAGTCTACTATTCTCCTTGTGCTTCCTTTTTGTTTTGATTTTGTAGGATGAACAATGTGAAACTTGCTACCTATATATGTATGTATGGATGAAACCATTGTATGCTTGTTGTTGGATATGTTGGCTAGCTATATAACTTGCATATGGACTTTTGATTTGGTATGTATATGTGTTGGATGCTCATATCCATATGTCCGGGATATGATTTGGTATGTATATGTGTTGTTATGCTTGTTGAAAGTATTCTCAAACGTGTGTGTGTATATATATATATATATATGTGTGAAATTGCATGAATTTAAGAAAAAACAGAAAAACAGGGGATGTATAGGCTCTTTGCCGTTTGCTGGCAGACGACAAAGAGCACTGCCACTAGCCAGCAGACGGCAAAGCTGCCACGTGGCAGCTACCTGTGCAACCTGGGGTGCACTGGGCTGGCCTATTTGGCCACTTTGTCGTCTGCTGGTAGACGGCAAAGACCTTGGCAGCTACCTGTGGGCGGTTGGGCTGCCATATTTGTGTACTTTGTCATCCGTTGCCAGACGACAAAGATGCAAATGTCTTTGCCGTCTGCCAGCACTCGGCAAAGCACGCCGTCAACCCCCTAATGAACCTAACCTGGCATGTGTGCCATCCAGGCTCTTTGCCGTCAGCTGGTGGCTCGCAAAGACCATTTCATCGCCCTTTGTCATAGCTTATTCAGTCGGACATGTTGCCGTCTGCTGGCTGACGGCAAAGGCCTTTGCCATCCGCCAGGCATGCCTTTGCCATCAGCCATGGCAGACGGCAAAGTGCCTGATTCATGTAGTGTATGGTGGTCTCTCATGGAAAAACTGGGTTTAAGGGATGTTTGGATGCACAAGTAATATCTCTACTTGGTGCGAAAGATTTGGATAGCAAGGGGCGAGAAGCAAGATCAGCATGTTGGGGGATCCATAATAATATAACTTCTATTTGGATATAAAGAAACATAACCCATTACATTGTCATCCTTGTCCAACATCAACCTCTTAGCATATAATATTTTAGTGAGTGCTCAAAATCACAAAAGATGTCTAAGATAGTATATTTATATGTGAGACCAAAACTATGCTTGTCAGCTAACAACAAGTTTCATGCGACATAATTCTTATATGTGAAGTCGTCACTACCCATAACACCATTATATAATCTTTTTATTCTTTTATTCTTTATTTTTTCTCATAATCATAGCAAGAAAGCAAAGCCCTCAACTCGAAACTAATCTTTATTATATATTGCTACTTCTTGAGCTTGCGTTGGTTTTTCCTTTGAAGAGGAAAGGGTGATGCATCACAGTAGAGATAAGTATTTCCCTCAGTTAAGAACCAAGGTATCAATCCAGTAGGAGAAACACGCAAGTCCCCAATAGATGCACCTACACAAACAATCAAACACTTGCACCCAACGTGGTAAAGGGGTTGTCAATCCCTTCACGGTAAATTGCAAAGGTGAGATCTGATACAGATAGACAAAACTAAATAAAACATAAAATATTTTTGGATTTTTGGGTTTATAGATCTAAAAATAAAAGATTGCAAAATAGTAGATCGGAAAGAAAATATGATGGAAAATAGACCCGGGGGCCGTAGGTTTCACTAGAGGCTTCTCTCTTGAAGGCAAATAATATGTTGGGTGGACAAATTACTGTCGAGCAATTGATAAAAAAGCAAAAGATATGACGATGTCCAGGGCAATGATTATGCATATAGGCATCACCTTCGTGTCAAGTAGACCGACTTGTTGGGGATCGTAGCAGAAATTCAAAAAAAATCCTATGTGTCACCAAGATCAATCTATGGAGAGACTAGCAACGAGAGAGAGGAGTGCATCTACATACCCTTGTAGATCGCTAAGCGGAAGCGTTCAAGAGAACGGGGTTGATGGAGTCGTACTCGTCGTGATCCAAATCACCGACGATCCTAGCGCCCAACGGACGGCACCTCCGTGTTAAACACATGTACGAAGCAGAGATGTCTACTCCTTCTTGATCCAGCAAGGGGGGAGGAGAAGTTGATGGAGATCCAGCAGCACGACGGCGTGGTGGTGGAAGTAGCGGGATCCCGGCAGGGCTTCGCCAAGCAAAAGCGGGGAGGAAGAGGTGTCACGGGAGGGAGGGAGGCGCCAGGGCTTCAGGTGTGGCTGCCCTCCCTCCCCTCCACTATATATAGGGGCCTAGGGGGGCGCCGACCCCTTGTAGATCCCATCTATGGAGGGGGGTGGCAGCCCTAGGGGTGGCTTGGCCTCCAAGCCAAGTGGAGGCGCCCCCACCCCTTAGGGTTTCCAACCCTAGGCGCATGGGAGGCCCAAGGGGGGGCGCACCAGCCTACCAGGGGCTGGTTCCCATGCCCTTCATCCCATGGGGCCATCCGGAATAGGTGGCCCCACCCGATGGACCCCTGGTGTCACATCCCTAGCTTCTGGCATTGCACTAGGGTAACTTCATGTGTGCATCATGTTTAAACTTTGAAAGAAACTTGAAATGGGGATTGTCTAAAATCTAACATTAAAGGAATTCACTAGGTTCAACCAAAATATTTCCAGTAAATCCAAATGGCTTTAAAAAATGTTCATCATTCTTGGAAAAAGCTGGAAACAGTAACCAGAGGTGATGCACATTTTTGCATGACATATTTGGGCTCTAGATTAAATCATATGTTATTTGAATTTGGGCATTTAAATGCTAGTAAATATTTTAAATGCCCAAGTAATCCGAAACTGAAATGTTCCATGTTGGGTATATTCTATACAGTGGGCATGTTCAGTTTGGTGATTTTTGAAAGGGTCTAGGTATTTTTAGAAAAGCCACAAAGATTACAGAAAAATAGAAAAGAAAAATAAAGAGAGAGAGAGAGAGAAACCCACCTGGGCCTCACCTGTGCTGGCCCACCCCACCTGGCTTGTGCCAGTCGTCACCCACCACTAGTAGAAAAAGGGCCTTTAGTCCCGGTTCGTAAGGGCCCTTAGTCCTGGTTCTTGAACCGGGACTAAAGGGTCGGTACTAATGCCCTGACCCTTTAGTCCCGGTTCAAACCAGAACCGGGACTAAAGGCCCACCACGTGGCCGGTCCCCCTTTAGTCCCGGTTGGTAACACCAACCGGTACTAAAGGAAATTTTCTGATTTTTTTTTGAATTTTTTTGAATTTTCTTTATTTTCAAATTTCTGAATTATTTTAACCTCTAATCTCTAATCACCCCTCATCACTGCTCAATTTAATCTCTAATCACCCCTCATCACTGCTCAATTTAATCTCTAATCACCCCTCATCATTCCAAATCATCTAACTTCCCGGACGGTCACCCATCCTCCCACTCCCCCAGCCTGAGCACGCTTAACTTCCGGGTTCTATTCTCCCTCGTTTCCAAGTCTGCACTCGTTGTTTTCCTGACAATAGTAAGATGTCAATCCTATTGGAATTTGAGGATTCTACAAATTTGCAAATAGGCCGTAGGCAGTCTCCATCGGATGTATCTTTTTGAGTAGATGATTTTTCATATAAAAAACTTTTTAATCCGAGTTCGTATGCAAAATTTATGCCCATTATACAAATTCCAGAGAGATTTTGTAAATAAAGTTGAAATTCATATTTGTAAATTTTCCCAACAACTAGGCCACATATCACATGGGAAACGTATTTTATTTTATTTTTTTTGACATTTCCATCATTTTCTTTTGCTTTTTCTAAAACTGAAAAGGCGGTCCACAAGGGGGACAGTTTGAAAATGGGACCTTTAGTACCGGTTTGTGCCATGAACCGGTACTAATGCCTCAAAGCCCATTAGTCCCGGTTGGTGACACCAACCGGGACTAAAGGTCTAACCTTTAGTACCGGTTGGTGCCACCAACCAGTACTAATGGGCATCGCACCCTTTAGTCCCGGTTCGTCGCACGAACTGGGACTAAAGGGCCCAGGTGAATCGGGACTAATGCCTTAGCCGCACGAACCGGGATAAATGCACCCATTGGTCCAGAACTGGGACTAATGGGCTTACCCGGCCTGGACCAAAGCCCCCTTTTCTACTAGTGCACCTCTGTTAGTAGGCAGAGGCGTGTCGCCGGCGCGCGCACCCGCGACCACCTCCTGCTTCCACCTCCTGTTGCCTCCCCGTCCCCATTCGAGCGCCACGAAGACGCCCAGCACCCCCCTGCACCTCTCCCCTCTCTCCCCCTTCTCTCCCTCACCCTCTCCCGCGATGGCCGAGCGCCATCCTCGCCGCCGTTCACCGTAGTCGTCACCAAAGCCACCCCTCGCCCCTCTGACGTGCCCATGAGCTCCGCCTCCATCGTCTACGCCTCCTCGACGACTCATGCGACGCCGGACGCCTCCAAGCACCGACCCCGATGCCTTCTTCTTCCTCGGTCCACCAAGATCGCCGGCGACCGTGTGCCCTCCTCGACGCGTCCCTGCGCCTGCCGACCCCTCCGGTAGCCTCTCTGTGAGCTTCCGCGTCGAACCTGTCTCCTCCCTCTCTCGATTATGCTCTCTAGCTCCGTTCCCCATCTCCGCCGAAGCTTGCTGCCGCCGCGAATGTCGCCGTCGTCGTTAAGGTCGGCCAATGCCGCGTATGAGCACCTGGTCGAGTCCCTGCTGCCCCGTAGCATTTGCCCATGCACTTTGTTCGCTCTAAATCGAGCTGCAGCCCCGCACCCGCAACCAGCTGAGCTCCGGCCGCCGCCTAGCTCACTTCCGTCGCTGCCATCAGCCACCCCAGCTCGCCCCGCGTGCTCCAGAAGATGCGTCGCACCTCCAGCTCGCCATAGCCGCAAACCACGCATGAAACGGTGCTCCGCACCGCCGTCCTGAGCAACTCCGGCGAGTTCCGGCCATTGATGTGGTCGCCGGCGTCGACCGCTGATGTGGCAGATTATATTAGTACTAATTATGTTATTAGTCTAACCCTATGACACTGACAGCTGAGCCCCACCGTCTAATTAAACTTAGTTTACTTTCTGTTTGAGTTTAACTAACCACGATGGGCCCACGCATCAGCTTTGACCATGCTGACGAGGCAGTTGACTGGGCCCACACGTCAGCGACCCTAACCAGCACTGGTTCACTGACTAGTGGACCCCACTGGTCAGGTTTGACCCGGGGCAGCCCTGTTGACCTGCTGAGATCAGCATGATGTAATGCTGATGCAATAATGTAATTTCTGGATTTATTTTTATTCAGGAAATTCCAGAAAATTGCCTAAACTTCTAAAAATCATAGAAAATCAACCGTAACTCCAAATGAAATAAATTATATATGAAAAATTATGAGAAAAATTCAAGGAATCGATCTGTACCATTTTCATGCATGTTAGAGCAACTTATATCCTCTGTTTAGGCAATTCAATTAAATGGCATTTAAGAAAGCACATATGGGGATTTGAATTTGAACCTAGGGTTCAAACCAACTTCATTTAATATGGTTGCTAGTTGCATTAGTTCAATCAACAGCATATTGCCATGTCATGAGCATGCATCATATTATTGCATTGCATTGATTGTGTTTCCTTCTTTATTGCCGGAAGTTGTCCCCTCTCGATAAACGTGGTTTCGATGATGAGTTCGATGACACCGATGAAGAGCTATACTATCTTCAGAAGTGCCAGGCAAGCAAAACCCCCTTGTTCATTCCGATACAATCCCACTCTCTCGCTCCTGCTCTCTTTTACTACATTAGGATAACAACGATTCAACTGTTACATGTTGCGGTAGTTGAACCCCTTTCCTCTGCATGACCTGTCATTGCCACAGTAATAGATGAAACCCACTAGCATGAGTAGGAGTTTTTTGAGCCCTGATGTGTCTACTCATCCATGCTTGTTTGTCATGCTTGCTATTGCTTAGAGTTGAGTCAGGTCTGATTCATCGGGGATGAATTGGAACAGTGATGAACATGTCCTACTACGTGTGAGCTAAGTGTGTGAACACGATTTGGTAAAGGTAGCGGTGAGAGGCCATGTAGGAGTACATGGTGGGTTGTCTCATTGAAACCGTTCTTAGGAACTGAGTTTTGTGTTTGTGATCCATGAAACAGTTACTACCATGCATTGGCCCGAAACCAATGGACCCTCTCGGCTTCTTGATCACCCTTGTCCTCTGTCCAGGAGTTGTAACTAGTTTCTGGTGTTTATAGGATATGTGTTGGCGGCCGTGCGTAGCGCTGACCCTAGGGGTGGGCTATGATGCGGTAGATACACCGTGGCCGGTCATGCTGGGCGCCCCGTTTGGTGTCTCGGAACCCTGTACACATCGTCCGGGGCCGTATGTGGAAACCTCGGCCGGACTCCCTGCGGATGGAACCTGGATAGGAGATAAACCTGGACTAGAGACTTGAGTGTTTAGGGAGGCTATGGCCGACACCCTCGTTGGGCTTCCGCTTGAAGGTTGCCGAGTACATGTCGTGTAATCGGCATTAAGTGGTGAGAGCGTGTGTGAAGAAGTACACCCCTGCAGGGTTAACATCATCTATTCGAATAGCCGTGTCCGCGGTAATGGACTTCTGGGTTGCCTATAACAGTTCATAGACAAGTGAAAGTGGATACTCTAAAACTCGCAAGATAAGTGTGAGTGCTATGGATGGCCTTCTCGTAGGGAGACGGGAGCGGATCCATAGTGGTGTATTAAATGGTGAATATGTGGACTCGTGCGCGCCACCTCAAAAGAATTGCTTGCGGTCGTAGTTCAAGTTAGCCACTGAGTCAAAGCTGGCTTGCTGCAGTCAAACTCCACCACCACCCCTTGTTGATACCTATGCATATGTAGCTAGTTCTGATGTAAGTCTTGCTGAGTACCTTTGTACTCACGTTTGCTTAATTTATGTTTTGCAAAGAGTCTTCAGTCTCGCTAGTAGTTCCATGTGGACTTCGACGTTTAGCTTGATACCTCAGCTACGATCTTGTGCCCTCGGCAGGATCTGGTAGATAGTCAGGTTCTTAGCCTTTTTCATTTGTAGATGTCTGTACTCAGACATGTTAAGCTTCTGCTTGTGCCTTGATTTGTATTCTACGATTGTTGGGTCATGAGACCCATGTTTGTAATATCTCACTCCTCGGAGCCTAATGAATGAATACTTGAGTTGTAGAGTTATGTTGTGATGCCATGTTGTATTTACACATATCGAGCATATTGTGTGTATGATTGAAATGCTTGGTTTGTGTGGGATCCGACAATCTAGTTGTTTATCCTTGGCAGCGTCTCTTATGGGGAAATGTAGTCTAGTGCTTCCATGAGCCATAGTAGTCCGCTACAGCCCGGTTCACCGGAGTCCTGCTAGCCCAGCACTACTGCTCAGGACACTTGCCTGGCCGACATGTGCTTCCCTTCGTTCCTATGTCTGTCCCTTCGGGGAAATGTCACGCGGTGACATCCGAAGTCCTGCCTAGCCTGCTACAGCCCGTGTTCCCGAAGTCCTGTTAGCCCAGTGCTATAGCCCGGATTCACACGCTTCTGAGCGACATGCTCGATGTGATTCATGTATGCCTGTCCCCATAGGTTAGTGCCGCTTTGGGTTCTCTGTCATATGGATGCTAGCGACACTATCATATATGTGAGCCAAAAGGCGGAAATGGTCCCGGGTAATGGTAAGGTGACACTCGTGGGAATACCGTGCGTGAGGCCGCAAAGTGATATGAGGTGTTACCGGCTAGATCGATGTGACTTGGAATCGGGGTCCTGATAGCTTTGGTATCAGAGCCTGACTGCCTGTAGGATTACCAAGACAAACTGGTCGAAGTTGAGTCTAGAACTGCTTTAGTTATATAAGGGAATTGAATGTGGAAGGGAACGTAAGGCTCTTTTTACTCCTTTACCTTATGACTTTCTGATCTGAGTCATCTTATCTTTTCTATGGGGTTAAGTACTAGGCTCCTCTCCTATCTCTCAGGATGACGTGTTACTAAACCGTAGTTGCCTAGGATTGTTGAGTTCAAGTCTCAGTTCAGCTTCTACTACTTTCGTATGTTCATAATTGGTCTCGGAACCTTGATATTATGATGTTGAGTGGTTATGCCACCATGCTGCAGGATGTCTCAAATATTTTTGAGAATTTACAGCCGTTATGCTATCCGAGTCATCCCAGGTTTGTAAGTAGTCTGATGCATTTGCAAACCCCTTCCTCCTGTTCCTGATGTCCAACTAGGCCAGATTAATCACACTAATCGGTGAGTTGAGGTACTCTATTGCCTCGACATATATGTTGGAGCTATTTTTATGGACCTAGGTGTTTTAGGGAGTCACCTAGTGATCTAGCCGTGTTTTGTATCCCCAGTGTGTGATTCTGGCCACTATTCTCGAAAACATCCCGTGATGCCATGTAGTAGGAGGTACTCTATTCATGGGTTCTTGAACCCGAGATTCACCCTACTTACCTCATGTTGATAGTGTTGCTAGTTCCTTTAGGATATTAGTAACCTTGCGACAGTCCTCGAGGTCCGTGGTATTTCCTTCTTCCAAATACCATGAACCATTAAGGAAGAAGTTCTTTGAACCAAAATATCACAATCAGGGTACTCTTGAGAAGTTCCCCATTCATAATTGTGATTCTTCCAGATCTACCTTTCTACATGGGTTATTTGGAAGAAACTTGTTGAACTTGGTTCGACATATTAATCTATGCATCCACAACTCCGAAAGATATATGTCCTCTTGAGTTGTCCCTCTTCATTTATATTCCGACCATCGTCTATCAATTGATAGTCAGGAGTAATTGTGCATCCGTGTTATCGATGTTTATTATTCTCGTAGTCCGTTGAGCCATTCTATTCCGGAATGATTAGGAGAAACAAACTCCAGTACCTCATCCATATCCAGGATTGGGTCAAAGTAGTTGTGTTCTACAGATCAAAGGCCAATCCAGCTTTTGCTCTGTTCTACCCTGGAGTATTACCCCCTTTATGTCAGGATTCTCATGAGAATTGCACCCTCTCTCATGAATTCTTGACGCAATGATACTTCTTACCATCATTTTTCATTCCTCGGTCCCGTGTTCTCGCAACCGGAATGCCGGCAAGTGAACCATGATGCGTGAAATCAATACTCCTAGCAACTAGTTGCTTGGTAGCTAATGGACATTATTATCATTCTTAGCGTGTTGGTTATCGAATCACTATTCTAGGATTGATCGTGCTACCTTGTCCTTATTTTTGGTGCACTATTTGATCTTGGAGTTAGGATTGTATTCCTTGCTTATTTGATCATATCGTCTTACTCTGAAAAGCAAGATTGTTCCCGAGCTTAGAAACATATCGGTGGTTCGTGATTTTCTGATTTTTTCCTTGGAAGTATCACCAGGTTGCCCCCTGACTGTTATGTTAAGCTCGTGATCAAGTTGGTTTCTTGTAAACCACCCCTTCTCCAAGAATCTGCGTTGGATACCCTAAGCTAGTTGGTTAAGCTGAACAACAACTTGGAGAGTTGGAATATGAAAGCTTGTCTGGCTCGGTTCACTCCAAAGGGATATCCTTGTGTGTGTGTTGAAGAAAGATGATATTTTCATCGATTGTTCCTCGGGATCGGTTGTTGAATCTAGCGTCTTGTCCAAACCTTGATTTGAATGTGGGCTATCGTTAAGTTAAATGAGAACCAACGATGTTCATAATGTTGTCTTACTCGTGGTTGTTTCCTCGAGCATACACCGTTATATCTTTTGGGTCTGACCAATGCTATCACCTTGTTCACATAATTATGTAATTCCATCTTCATGGAAATCTGGATGACCTGTTGTTGAGCCCATCGACAATATTTTCATCTTATCCATGATTCATGTTGAACATTAAGCTAGTGTTGGAAACTTTGAAAGCATTTCTTCATGCTAGCTCATGAAGCATATGTTTGGTATTAGAAGTGACTTCCTCTAGTTCACGTGCATTTGAAGCAAGTTGCCACCATGAATTTGGGAAAGTTTGTCTCGCCTTCTCTGGAATCATCCCAAGTCAGTCATGCATACGTGCGAAGTATTCTGTGGTCTGGAGACTTGCAACCTTCATTCTATATGAATCCCTAGCACACCAAGCCACTGATTGATTTGTTCAAGGAGAAGAAGTTTCTTCTTAAGAGCTAGACTTATGCAAGGACTTCGATATCCTCGATGATGGTTCCCCATCTGGACTCGATAGTGTTTTATTATAAGACTACTACGTGGTCATGCTTTTCTGGGACAACGTGTTCACAGGTTTGTAGCAAAACCGGTTCATGTTTTGGAGCTTACTATCGTAGTTCATTTTCTGAGGATCTCGCAACGTCATCTCGTCGGTTTGTGTTGCAAACTTTCTTTACCAGACATGATGTCTGAAATATCATATTACCAACCAGATTTGAATCTTAGGCAGATATGATGGTTGGAACTTTTCCAGGATCTATGATGTAGGTCCCGACAGGGTTGATATTCTGGCCAACATACCTAGCGGAAGATCTGTCATTATAGTATCTTTGCCCATCTTTCCATGAGGATTTCGTGCGACTTATTATAGAAGTTGTTCCTTAGAGATCCTTGTGCTCTCAGTTTCTTCGATGATTCTATAACCATTGAAACATTGGATACACTCTCGATTGTTGAGTTTTTCCCCAGCTACTAGAATCATTCCCAGTATTTGCATTTTGTTCCCAACTTGCACCTCAGTAGTAGTTGTCTAGGATCATCTTCAAAAATGGACTTACCATGGGTCCCATCCGTCTCCGATGATAAGAAAATCATCCATTGCATTGTCTCCAACAAGGTAGTCCACATCATTCATCCTAGTCTGAGTATGCCATTTCTTCGAGCTCTTTCAAACGATCAATTGAAAATTGCTTTAAGTTGGTATGAAGAGTTTCAATGATCTATGGATCAAAAGTAATTCTTTTGCGAACAATCCAACGAGTCACCTTTCCCAAGGTGCCCCATTACGGGACCAAGGCAATTATTTCCTCGCCACCTTGACACCATCCACCATCTTTCTAAGAGTGGAATTGCTGCCCACAAATCAAACTTTGTAGTTTGTTCTTCCATCCCTCTCGATGTGTTATGTGTCTCAACTCAAGATGTTTCAACATCTGATTCCACGAGTGGATCTTTTATAGCTCAATCTTCGAGAAGATCAATCTTAGTATAGTTTCTTTCTGTCATCATCGCGTGGATGAAGATCTCAAAAGCGAGGATGTCAAGATCAATGTATGCAATGAATCAACAACCTTTTGAGGTGCAACCTGGATTGTGAAGATCATGTTGGTCTTGTGCCCCCCTTCCTTCTTACCTCACGTCTTGAATCTCGGGCCGAGATTCATGTTTAGTGGGGGTGAGTTGTCACATCCCTAGCTTTTGGCATTGCACTAGGGTAACTTCATGTGTGCATCATGTTTAAACTGTGAAAGAAACTTGAAATGGGGATTGCCTAAACCCTAGCATTAAAGGAATTCACTAGGTTCAACCAAAATATTTCCAGTAAATCCAAATGGCTTTAAAAAATTTCATCATTCTTCGAAAAAGCTGGAAACAGTAACCAGAGGTGATGCACATTTTTTGCATGACATATTTGGGCTCTGGATTAAATCATATGTTATTTAAATTTGGGCATTTAAATGCTAGTAAATATTTTAAATGCCCAAGTAATCCTAAACTGAAATGTTCCATGTTCAGTTTGGTTATTTTTGAAAGGGTCTAGGTATTTTTAGAAAAGCCACAAAGATTACAGAAAAATAGAAAAGAAAATAAACAGAGAGAGAGAGAGAAACCCACCTGGGCCTCACCTGTGCTGGCCCAGCCCACCTGGCTTGTGCCAGTCATCAACCACCTCTGCCAGTAGGCAGAGGCGTGTCACCGGCGCGCGCACCCGCAGCCACCTCCTGCTTCCACCTCCTACTGCCTCCTCGTCCCCATTCGAGCGCCACGAAGACGCCCAGCACCCCCCTGCACCTCTCCCCTCTCTCCCCCTCGTCTCCCTCATCCTCTCCCGCGATGGCTGAGTGCCATCCTCGCTGCCGTTTGCCGTAGTCGTCACCAGAGCCACCCCCTCGCCCCTCTGACGTGCCCATGAGCTCTGCCTCCATCGTCTACGCCTCCTCGACGACTCACGCGACGCCGGATGCCTCCAAGAACCGACTCCGACGCCTTCTTCTTCCTCGGTCCACCGAGATCGCCGGCGACCGTGTGCTCTCCTCAACGCGTCCCCGCGCCTACCGACCCCTCCGTTAGCCTCTCTGTGAGCTTCCACGACGAACCTGTCTCCTCCCTCTCTCGATTATGCTCTCAACTTCGTTCCCCATCTCTGCCGAAGCTTTCCCCCGCCGTGAATGTCGCCGTCATTGTTAAGGTCGGCCAATGCCGCATATGAGCACCCGGTCGATTCCCTGCTGCCCCGTAGCTTCTGCCCATGCCCTACGTTCGCTCTAAATCGAGCTGCTGCCCCACACCCGAAACCAGCCGAGTTCCGGCCGCCGCCCAGCTCACTGCCGTCGCTGCCACCGGCCACCCCAGCTCGCCCCGCGTGCTCTAGAAGATGTGCCGCGACTCCAGCTCACCGTAGCCGCAAACCACGCGCGAAACGGTGCTCCGTACCGCCGTCCTGAGCAACTCCGGCGAGTTTCGTTCATTGCTGTGGTCGCCGGCGTCGACCGCTGATGTGGCAGATTATATTAGTACTAATTATGTTATTAGTCTAACCCTATGACACTGACAGCTGAGCCCCACCATCTAATTAAACATAGTCTACTTTCTGTTTAAGTTTAACTAACCACGATGGGCCCACACGTCAGCTTTGACCATGCTGATGAGGCAGTTGACTGGGCCCACACGTCAGCGACCCTAGCCAGCACTGGTTCACTGACTAGTGGACCCCACTGGTCAGGTTTGACCCGGGGCAGCCCTGTTGACCTGCTGAGATCAGCATGATGTAATGCTGATGCAATAATGTAATTTTTGGATTTATTTTTATTCAGGAAATTCCAGAAAATTGCCTAAACTTCTAAAAATCATAGAAAATCAACCGTAACTCCAAATGAAATAAATTATATATGAAAAATTATGAGAAAAATTCAAGGAATCGATCTGTACCATTTTCATGCATGTTAGAGCAACTTATATCCTCTGTTTAGGACAATTCAATTAAATGGCTTTTAAGAAAGCACATATGGGGTTTGAATTTGAACCTAGGGTTCAAACCAACTTCATTTAATATGGTTGCTAGTTGCATTAGTTCAATCAACAGCATATTGCCATGTCATGAGCATGCATCATATTATTGCATTGCATTGATTGTGTTTCCTTCTTTATTGCCGGAAGTTGTCCCCTCTCGATAAATGTGGTTTCGACGATGAGTTCGATGACACCGATGAAGAGCTATACTATCTTCAGAAGTGCCAGGCAAGCAAAACCCCCATGTTCATTCCGATACAATCCCACTCTCTCGCTCCTGCTCTCTTTTACTGCATTAGGACAACAACGATTCAACTGTTACATGTTGCGGTAGTTGAACCCCTTTCCTCTGCATGACCTGTCATTGCCACAGTAATAGATGAAACCCACTAGCATGAGTAGGAGTTTTTTGAGCCCTGATGTGTCTACTCATCCATGCTTGTTTGTCATGCTTGCTATTGCTTAGAGTTGAGTCAGGTCTGATTCATCGGGGATGAATTGGAACAGTGATGAACATGTCCTACTACGTGTGAGCTAAGTGTGTGAACACGATTTGGTAAAGGTAGCGGTGAGAGGCCATGTAGGAGTACATGGTGGGTTGTCTCATTGAAACCGTTCTTAGGAACTGAGTTTTGTGTTTGTGATCCATGAAACAGTTACTACCACGCATTGGGCCCGAGACCAATGGACCCTCTTGGCTTGTTGATCACCCTTGCACTACCAGGAAAAGGGCTACTAATGGCGCACCAGTTTTGCCTACTAATGGCGCATCACTGGTGCGCCATTAGTATCATGCCACTAGTATTTTTTACTAATGGCGCAGCACTGGTGCGCCATTAGTATCTGGTATACTAATGGCGCACCACTGGTGCGCCATTAGTATAGGCCACAGTGCGCCATTAGTATAGGCCAGTGGTGCGCCATTAGTATAGGCCACGGTGCGCCATTAGTATTTTTGAAATTTGAAGGCGGGAAAATAGTAATGGCGCACCATCTAACCCCCACCGTGCGCCATTGCTATTTTTGAATTTTGAATTTGGATCTAGATCGTGATTTCTTTGCCCATTTTTTGCTCGTTTTTTTGCTTGTTTTTTGGCACGACATTATTTCAAATTTTGTTCCTGTTTTTGGATGTTGTACGTTCTTTTGCCGTGTTCTTTTGCCGGAGAGGAGTTCGCCGAAGAGGAGGAGGAGGAGGTCACCGAGAGGCGCTCGCCTACATCATCGGAGAGGAGGAGGAGGAGGTCACCGGAGAGGAGGAGGAGGAGGTCGCCGGAGAGGAGTTCACCAGAGCATCGGAGAGGAGGAAGGAGAAACCATGAGGGGATGGGAGGAGAGGAGGGAGGAGGAGCTCACCGGAGAGGAGGGAGGA
>NC_057797.1:630750523-630751459 GCF_018294505.1 Triticum aestivum
AGGGAGGAGAAACCATGAGGGGAGGGGAGGGGAGGAGAGGAGGGAGGAGGAGGTCGGCGGAGAGGAGGAGGAGGAGGTCGCAGGAGAGGAGGAGGGTAGTATGGCGGAGGAGAGAAGGGAAGATGGAGTGGAGGAGAGGAGATGGAGTGGAGGAGAGGTGGAGTGAAGGAGAAAAATGAAGGAGGAGAGGACCACGCCCAGCCATATATATGGCATAGTAATGGCGCGCCGCGGGCAGGTGCGCCATTACTATTTTTTTATTATTTTTATTTATTTTGAATTTTGAAGGCGGGAAGATACTAATGGCGCACCATGGGCAGGTGCGCCATTAGTAACTTTTTTTTATTTTTTGACTTATTTTGAATTTTGAAGGCGGGAAGATAGTAATGGCGCACCATGGGTAGGTGCGCCATTAGTAAGTTTGATTTTTTTTGGAATGTTTTTGCCTCTCCCGATCTTAAAAGCCCCGTATCTTTTTTCTGTTAGGTTTTTGAGGATTTTGAAAATGTTTAACGCGGTTCCCCCAGTTAAATTCGGATGAAACTTTTTGAGTAGATGATTTTTCATATAAAAAACTTTTTCATCCAAGTTCGTACGCGAAAGTTATGCCCATTTTACAAATTCTCGAGAGATTTCGCAAATAAAGTGGAAATTCATATTTGTAAATTTTACAACAACTAGACCACATATCACATGGGAAACTTATTTTCTTTTATTTTTTTGACATTTCCATCATTTTTGTTTATTTTTTTTAAAACTGAAAAGGCGGTCCACAAGGGGGGTACATTCGGTTGAAGTGGTGGCCAAGTTACTAATGGCGCACCGTGGGGGTGGTGCGCCATTGCTAGTTCAACTAGTAATGGTGCACCACTCCCACGGTGCGCCATTAGTAGTTTTGAAAAAAAAAATAAAAAAACTTTTTTTACTAATGGCGCA
>NC_057797.1:630751902-630757915 GCF_018294505.1 Triticum aestivum
GGTGCGCCATTAGTAGTTTTGATGAATTTTTTTAATTTTTTTTATTAATGGCGCACCGTGGATGTGGTGCGCCATTAGTATTTGCACACTAATGGCGCACCAACACATGGTGCGCCATTAGTATATAGTAATGGCGCACCACATGTCTGGTGCGCCATTAGTGTCAATTCCATCTATAGCCCTTTTCCTAGTAGTGTTGTCCTCTGTCCAGGAGTTGCAACTAGTTTTTGGTGTTTATAGGATATGTGTTGGCGGCCGTGCGTAGCGCTGACCCTAGGGGTGGGCTATGATGCAGTAGATACACCGTGGCCGGGCATGCCGGGCGCCCGTTTGGTGTCTCGGAACCATGTACACATCGTCCGGGGCCGTATGTGGAAACCTCGGTCAGACTCCCTGCGGATGGAACCTGGATAGGCAATAAACCTGGACTAGAGACTTGAGTGTTTAGGTAGGCCGTGGACGACACCCTCGTTGGGCTTCCGCTTGAACGTTGCCGAGTACATGTCGTGTAAACGGCGGTAAGTGGTGAGAGCGTGTGTGAAGAAGTAAACCCCTGCAGGGTTAACATCATCTATTCGAATAGCCGTGTCCGCGGTACTGGACTTCTGGGTTGCCTATAACAGTTCATAGACAAGTGAAAGTGAATACTCTAAAACTCACAAGATAAGTGTGAGTACGTGCTATGGATGGCCTTCTCGTAGGGAGACGGGAGTGGATCCATAGTGGTGTATTGAATGGTGAATATGTGGACTCGTGTGCGCCACCTCAAAAGAGTTGCTTGCGGTCGTAGTTCAGGTTAGTCACTGAGTCAAAGCTGGCTTGCTGCAGTCAAACTCCACCACCCCCCTTGTTGATACCTATGCATATGTAGCTAGTTCTGATGTAAGTCTTGCTGAGTACCTTTGTACTCACGTTTGCTTAATTTATGTTTTGCAGAGAGACTTCAGTCTCGCTAGTAGTTCCGCGTGGACTTCGACGTTTAGCTTGATACCTCAGCTATGATCTTGTGCCCTCGGCGGGATCTGGTAGATAGTCAGGATTCTTAGCCTTTTTCAATTGTAGATGTCTGTACTCAGACATGTTAAGCTTCCGCTTGTGCCTTGATTTGTATTCTACGATTGTTGGGTCATGAGACCCATGTTTGTAATTTCTCGCTCCTCGGAGCATAATGAATGAATACTTGAGTTGTAGAGTTATGTTGTGATGCCATGTTGTATTTACACATATCGAGCATATTGTGTGTATGATTGAAATGCTTGGTATGTGTGGGATCCGACAATCTAGTTGGTTATCCTTGGCAGCCTCTCTTATGTGGAAATGTAGTCTAGTGCTTCCATGAGCCATAGTAGTCTGCTACAGCCCGGTTCACCGGAGTCCTGATGGCCCAGCACTACTGCTCAGGACACTTGACTGGCCGGCATGTGCTTCACTTTGTTCCTGTGTCCGTCCCTTTTGGGAAATGTCACGCGGTGACATCCGGAGTCCTGCCTAGCCTGCTACAGCCCGGGTTCCCGGAGTCCTGTTAGCCCAGTGCTACAGCCCGGATTCACACGTTGCTGACCGACATGCTCGATGTGATTCATGTATGCCTGTCCCCATAGGTTAGTGCCGCTTTGGGTTCACGACTAGCCATGTCGGCCCGGGTTCTCTGTCATATGGATGCTAGCGACACTATCATATACGTGAGCCAAAAGGCGCAAGCGGTCCCGGGCCATGGTAAGGCGACACCCGTGGGAATACCGTGCATGAGGCCGCAAAGTGATATGAGGTGTTACCGGCTAGATCGATGTGACTTGGAATCGGGGTCCTGACACCCAGGACCCTTCCGGTGGTCCTAACAATACCGATGACTCCGGAAACTCTCCCGGTGGCCGAAACTAGACTTCCTATATATAAATCTTTACCTCTGGACCATTCCGGAACTCCTCGTGACATTCGGGATCTCATCCAGGACACCGAACAACTTCCGGTTAACCGCATACTAATATCTCTACAACTCTAGCATCAGCGAACTTTAAGTGTGTAGAGCCTACGGGTTCGGGAGACATGTAGACATGACCGAGACAACTCTTCGGTCAATAACCAACAGCAGGATCTGGATACCCATGTTGGCTCATGTCGTGGGAACGATTCCGACAATAATAAGGTATAGGGTAATGGAGCATGATCTATCGAGATGCAAATGGGTGACACGGTGGTTTTTGCGAGTTCGGGCCTCTCATGGTGGACATAACAGCCCTACGTCTCGTGCTCCGGAGAGGCTTTGTTTTATCTTCGTCTATATCCGGGGATTACATGGTGTATTTGAGAGAGAGAGAGAGAGAGGAGAACGGATCTCCATGCCTCAAGCTAAATGGTGAGAAAGAGAGAGAGATGTGGAAGAAAAAGTCCCCTAGTCTAGTGGTGGGGGTGGCTTATATAGAGTGCGCCACCCCCTCACCCCTTATGTTACACGGTGGAGCATCAATGCCATAATGCCTGCCCACTACAAAACTGTCATGCTGACTATTGGTCTTTGCATATCCGAGTGAGTTACACGGCCGAGTGGAATGAGCTCGTCGAGTGAAGTGCCGTGTTCCGAGTGGTTGTCGCTGTCCGAGTGAATTTCAAGTTGCGGTACATCTGGACGGCGATCTGGCCCAGGGGCCCAGTACAAAAGTATACGGTGTCCACGGGTAGGGCCTTTAGGTCAGGCATGTTACCCTACCCCCAATACATGTCCTCGTCATTAGCCCCCGCATCGGTCGAGGTTGAGCGGGTCGAGTCGAGGTGAATTCCCAGATGAGTCGAGTGCTACGGAGGCACTTATGAACTCCCTCTGGTCACCCGACGATCTTATCTCCATGTGTTGCCTTGATGGATTCCAGAATGCATGGTGTCCGAGTGAAATGAGCTCAAATGGGTCCACGGTGGAGTGTTAAACTCACCTTATAGCAATTTTTTGGAGTGATTTGGAGCTGGTCCTACATCGAGTAACTGATTACTCAGAATTTCTTCACGCTTGGAACGTGTCTTTTTTTGCTATTTGGCCGTCACTCGGACCGGGCAGACCGTTCCGAGTGGATACCATTCCAGTGTGGGCATGCTGAGTGCACCCACTGGGTGTAGTCCCCGAGACTGCCGTCGACTGCGGGCAGTCGGCGGGGGTCTGAGAACTAAAAATCTTCTTAGCTGGTACTGATCGAACTTGTTCTTCTCTGACTCAGAGGTCAGGTAATTCTGGAGGTGGTTTTGCATCGAGCAAAATGTTTCTTTCTGAGTTCTCTTTCAGTGGGGGCACGCTGAGTGCACCCACTGGGTGTAGTCCCCGAGCCTTTGTCGGACTAGATGAGTCTGGCAGAGGGTTTAAGTCTCCTGGTAAACCTCCATGCAGTCGGCATGGTAAACATCTTTGTCTGAAATTGAGTCAATCGGATGGATCTCCAAGCGCTTGGCATGGTAAATAAGCTCAGCCTGGAGCTGAGTCAGTCGAACTGATCTTCGTGCACTTGGCACTGTAAATAAATTCAACCTGGAACTTGGTCAAGCAGGTGAGTCTTCGTGCTCTCGGCACGAGGAAAGAATTCAGCCTTGAAACTACCGACTGTAGAAAAATGCTGGACACTCCAGGGAGTAACCGTTCCAGTAGTACTTCTTATATTGACCGTCATCTTTTGCATGAAGGGGGTATTTGTAAGAGTACATTGTATCTGAAGAGGAGTTTTGTTTTCAGCCCTTTGCATGAAAGGGGTATTTGTCCGAGTGGACGTGCTTCCCGACTGATCAGAGTATGTTGACTGCGAGGAAAAACTTGGTGGCACTCGTATGTTTCCCGGAGGAGATAGACTAGTGGTCTGAGATGGATGTGCCATGAAACCAAAATGGCGAGGCTAGTGTGTGGGTTGATTCTCCGTAGAGATGCCACTCATTATCCTGGGGGAACACCAACACATGCCATCTCTGAGTCCAAGTTTGTGAAACTAATACCTTGGAGCCTAGGATAAGGGCCAAGTGTATCCGTAGAGGAGCGTCATTTTCACCATTTTGCAGTCCTGAAGATGACTTCAAGAATTGATTTGGGTGATCGTCCGAGTGGACAGTACTACCCTTATAGATTTTCGGCGGAACGAGCATGTATGGTTAGAAAGATATTCCTGATGTGATCAATGGGTTGACCGAATGGGCGTAACCCCTGAGGGAACATGGCCAATGGATGTGCGTAGCCCCCGAGTGATGCTCGAAAGAGGTAAGCTTGCTACAGAGTGTGATATAAGGTTTGATCATATGAGTAACTTAGTCGTTCTCGTGTTGAGGGTGTAGAGGTAAATACATGTCCAACTGATGGTGATGCGTGAGGCGCCCAAGGGGGTGATGATATGTACAACCGAGTGATGACGCGTGGAGCGGCCGAGTGCGGAAGACGTGCCCAACCAAGTGGTGACGCGCGGGGCGGCCGAGTCATGATGTGTGAGTTGGTCGAATGATGAAGACGTGCACAACTGAGTGGCAACGCGCGGGGAGGCCGAGTGGTGAAGATGTGCACAACCGAGTGGCGATGCGCGGGACGGCCGAGTGAGCATGCACGGGGTGGCCGAGTGAAGGACTACGTGTCCAGCCAAGGGGGTGATGCGCGGGGTGGTCAAGTGACGACACACGGCGTGGCCAAGTGACGACGCGCGGGGCGGCCGAGTGAAAGATTGTGTGTCTAGCCAAGTGGCTGAAATTGTCTTCGAAGGAGTTAGCCGAATGCGTTCAAAGCTAATGTAGTGACGAGGTCGGTGTAGTGTGGTTGCGACGCAACAAGACCGGCGTGACAACTGAGTCTGGGTAGAAATGAAGATGGCGCGCAGAGTGTGTGGGTGATCATAAAATTTGTCAAAGTGGCGGATCGGATGCACTTGTTGAAGTGAAGGATCCGACTGGTAATGAAGTAATCGACCACTCAGGAGAGTGTCATTCCAAATGAGATGCAGCCCCCGCGTGCGGCGTAGCTCCCGAGCGTACTACAGGCTTCGACAACGGACATGTTGGAATACGAGAAATATAGTTTTGAATGGATGATTTGCAATTCATCGAGTCGGACTCGGGTAAAGATGAGGAGAAGCTTCCGAGTGATGCTCGAAAGAGGCAAACTCGCAAAGGATTGAAGTGTGAAGTTTAATTATAAAAGGGACTTATCTGTCTCATGCTCGACGAGGTCTATATCATTGATATGATGAAGAGGATTCCACAGAGGGGTTGGTCGGATGTGTTTGAAGTCAACAGAGCGACAATGTCGATGTTGTGGCGTGCTAGAACTGGTACGGTGAACGAGTCCGGGCAGCGATGAAGTTGGCGCATAGGGCTGTCGAGTGATCACGTAGCTTATGTAAAAAATTGCACAAGCCAACGAAATAATTTCTCGAGGAAATTTAATGCGTTCAAATGATTTGTGTGAATAACACCCATAGACACCCACTGGGAGTGCAAGGGGCTTGCTGGTTGACCAGCAAGAGTCTGAAAGAGCGAAGGATCCGTTCAAACTTGTCAAAGTGCTGAGTCAAATAAAACGGAAGTGTAGTCTTTTGACTGATTTGCAGCCTCGGAGGACCTATGCAAACTCCAAATGAAGAACACATGGTGTTCGTGAATGATGGATGCGAAAGAATGGAAGTTGGACTCGGGTGAAAATAAGCAGCCAAGCATAGAGGTACACTTGGTGGCGTGGCCTCCGAGTTAATGTGATGTGTGAATAACATGATACTTGGGAATGCGGAAATAATAGAATGTAGTGCATGTAGAGTGACTTAGTTGTCTGAAGGTGGCGACGCGCGGAGCGGCCGAGTGGTGATGAGGTGACCAACCGAGTGGCGACGCACGGAGCGCCCGAGTGGTGATGAGGTGACCAACTGATGGCGACGCGCGAAGCGGCCGAGTGGCGATGAGGTGACAATCCGAGTGGCGACGCACGGAGCGGCCGAGTGGTGATGAGGTGACCAACCAATGGCGACGCGCGTGGCGGCCGAGTGGTGATGAGGTGACCAACCGATGGCGA
>NC_057797.1:630760934-630761268 GCF_018294505.1 Triticum aestivum
ACGCGCGGAGCGGCCGAGTGGTGATGAGGTGACCAACCGAGTGGCGACGCGCGGAGCGGCCGAGTGGTGATGAGGTGACCAACCGAGTGGCGACGCGCGGAGCGGCCGAGTGGTGATGAGGTGACCAACCGAGTGGCGACGCACGGAGCGGCCGAGTGGTGATGAGGTGACCAACCGAGTGGCGACGCGCGGAGCGGCTGAGTGGTGATGAGGTGACCAACCGAGTGAAGTAGACTCACCCCGCGGAGTGGCGACGCGCGGGGTGGCCGAGTGAAGTAGACCCGTCCCGCGGAGTGGCGACGCGCGGGGTGGCCGAGTGAAGTAGACCCGTCCC
>NC_057797.1:630764393-630774305 GCF_018294505.1 Triticum aestivum
GACCAACCGATGGCGACGCGCGGGGCGGCCGAGTGGCGATGAGGTGTCCAACCGATGGCGACATGCGGGGCGGCCGAGTGGCGATGAGGTGACCAACCGATGGCCACGCGCGGGGCGGCCGAGTGGTGATGAGGTGACCAACCGATGGCCACGCGCAGGGCGGCCCAGTGGTGATGAGGTGACCAACCGAGAGGCGACGCGCAGGGTGGCAGAGTGAAGTAGACGCGTCCATCAAAGTGGCGAAGCTCGGGACGTTTGAGTGAAATAGACGCGTCCCGCAGAGTGGCGAAGCGCAGGACGTCTGAGTGAAGTAGAAACCTCCAGTGGAGTGGCGACGCTCGGGGCGTCCGAGTGAAGTAGATGTTTCTATATACTCTAATCGAGCGTCCCATGCTGAAGTTGGTGAACTGTCCGATTGAATGTAGAAGCCGCCATCGGACTGAATCAGTTGCTGAACAGAAGAAACTCTCCATCTGCCGAGTAACCCTTGCCGGTGAGGGAAGTGTGTCCCAACCCCGGAATCCACGGCGCGTCTCCGCTGGGGAGGCCACCGTATCTTGGGACGCGGATCGACGCCCGTGCTGGTGTCGCGTCCGGTATGCGCTTTACCGCAGAGGGAACCATCATGCTGCCGACTAGGCGAGCCGCCGCCTGCGAGTGCGTGGCTAGCGCTGGCACTGCACCGCGGAGGCCTCGGTCGAGCAGTTGGGTGGAGAAAAGAGCCGCCGTGTGCCCGCGCTGCGTCGGGCAGTCGACGCCGGAGGGAGAGGTCACCGAGTGGGTCGTGCCTTGCAGTTGACCCCGGTGGATGGAGCAGCGCTGTCGGCTGTTATGCTTCATTGCTCGAGGGAGCCGGGTCGTAGGCTAGTTTGAGGGACACCGCGTCGTCCAAACCACGGCATAGCGCGCTGCCAGCCCACGACCGAGTGTTGATGTCGGAGGTAGGAACGCCGTGCTCTGCTGATGCGGCAGCAGCAACCTGGTCGGGCCTGTGAGCCGGCGCGCGCGGACACCGCGTCGGTAGGCCGCCGGGTCGCCAGTTGGGGCCACAAGGAAGATGAAGAAGACGTTACTATGCCTTGATGGAGTTGCCCACGTCCAGGACATGTGCGTGCATGCAGGTCTGGTTAGTTAGCGGTAATTAGGCAAGATGCATTACCATTTGTGCATGTAAGGGAAGTTTCCCTTTCCCACGGCCATTTAACCCCTGCATGCAGGAGGCTTTAATTAGCGGAAGTTAAGCAAGAATAAATGGAAAGGAATTAAGGTTAGAAGGAAAGTCGTAGAGGCAGCCCGGAGGAGAGCTCTGCCGCGACGGAAACTGCCGGTCAGGACGGAATCTGACAACAGTTAGAGAGGTGGTGATGAGAAAGATAAGCAGCTGGCTGCAGCCCAGGCGCGAGAGTCGCAGGCCGGCACAGCCAAGGGCGAGGCCGGTGCAAACTCTGTGGTCGTGTTTCACTCCTAGAGGAGCCGGAGCCGTGCGCCGTCGGAGTCACACTTCAACGCCCGCAGAGCTGGGCCGAGTGCCGGCAGCCGGGCCTCGTCACCCGAGGAGCCGGATCGACCGCCGGTCGTCGTGCTCCGCAGGCCGAAGAGCCAGGCACAGCGTTAGTGGCTGTGCGTGTGTGGGTGCTTGGCAACGGTGTCCGCAGATGAGGCTGGAGATGACGACATGCGGATAGCGGCGCTTCATCGTCCGGGAGCCAAGCCACCAATCGGTACAAAGGGGGGCATCCTTTTGTATGAGCTCATGTGCATACAGAAGAAAAACAGACAACCGTTAGATCGATGGGAATTCCTGATCCCTCTGTATGAAGAGTATCATGTCTCTCCTGTGGATGGAGTGATGTCTGGACCATCCTGGATCAAACCCTCCATTGATGATTGTTGATCGACGAACGAAGATCAAAGAAATAAAAACCATTTGCATCATGGTTTGATAGACGACATGCCCCATGGTGGGCTCCAACTGTCGTGGGAACGATTCCGACAATAATAAGGTATAGGGTAACAGAGCATGATCTATCGAGATGCAAATGGGTGACACGGTGATTTTTGCGAGTTCGGGCTTCTCATGGTGGAGATAACAGCCCTACGTCTCGTGCTCCGGAGAGGCTTTGTTTTTATCTTCGTCTATATCCGGAGATTACATGGTCTATTTGAGAGAGAGAGAGAGAGAGAGGAAAATGGATCTCCATGCCTCAAGCTAAATGGTGAGAAAGAGAGAGAGAGAGGTGGAAGAAAAAGTCCCCTAGTCTAGTGGTGGGGGTGGCTTCTATAGAGTGCGCCACCCCCTGACCCCTTATGTTACATGGTGGAGCATCAATGCCATAATGCATGCCCACTACAAAACCGTCATGCTGACTATTTGTCTTTGCATATCCGAGTGAGTTACACGGCCGAGTGGAATGAGCTCGTCGAGTGAAGTGTCGTGTTCCGAGTGGTTGTTGCTGTCCGAGTGACTTTCAAGTTGCAGTACATCTGGATGGCGATCTGGCCTAGGGGCCCAGTACAAAGTATACGGTGTCCATGGGTAGGGCCTTTAGGTCAGGCCTGTTACCCAACCCCCAATACATGTCCTCGTCAGCTCCCACATGTTCCACGATGATCTCATCGGATGAACCACGATGTCAAGGATTCAGTCAATCCCGTATACAATTCCCTTTGTCTACCGGTATAGTACTTGCCCGAGATTCGATCGTCGGTATCCCGATACCTTGTTCAATCTCGTTACCAACAAGTCTCTTTACTCGTTCTGTAACACATCATCCCGTGATCAACTCCTTGGTCACATTGTGCACATTATGATAATGTCCTACCGAGTGGGCCCAGAGATACCTCTCCGTTTACTCGGAGTGACAAATCCCAGTCTCGATTCGTACCAACCCAACAGACACTTTCGGAGATACCCGTAGTGCACCTTTATAGCCACCCAGTTATGTTGTGACGTTTGGTACATCCAAAGCATTCCTATGGTATCCAGGAGTTGCACAATCTCATGGTCTAAGGAAATGATACTTGACATTATAAAAGCTTTAGCATACGAACTACACGATCTTGTGCTAGGCTTAGGATTGGGTCTTGTCCATCACATCATTCTCCTAATGATGTGATCCTGTCATCAACGACATCCAATGTCCATGGTCAGGAAACCGTAACCATCTATTGATCAACGAGCTAGTCAACTAGATGCTTACTAGGGACATGGTGTTGTCTATGTATCCACACATGTATCTGAGTTTCCTATCAATACAATTCTAGCATGGATAATAAAAGATTATCATGAACAAGGAAATATAATAATAACTAATTTATTATTGCCTCTAGGGCATATTTCCAACAGTCTCCCACTTGCACTAGAGTCAATAATCTAGTTCACATCACTATGTGATTGCAATGAATCCAACACCCATGGGGTTTGTTCATATCTTGCTTGTGAGAGAGGTTTATTAGTCAATGAGTCTGAACCTTTCAGATCCTTGTGTGCTTTACAAATCTCTGTGTCGTCTTGTAGATGCAGCTACCACGCGCTACTTGGAGCAATTCCAAATAACTGTTCTACTATACGAATCCGGTTTACTACTCAGAGTCATCCGGATTAGTGTCGAAGTTTGCATCAACGTAACCCTTTACGACGAGCTCTTTTACCACCTCCATAATCGAGAAAATTCCTTAGTCCACTAGTTACTAAGGATAACCTTGACCGTTGTCCTGTGATCCATTCCTAGATCACACTTGTACCCCTTGCCTGACTCATGGCTTAGCACACTTCAGGTGCGGTACACAACATTGCATACTTTAGAGCCTACGTCTATAGCATAGGGGACGACCTTCGTCCTTTCTCTCTACTCTGTCGTGGTTAGGTCTTGAGTTTTACTCAATACTCATACCTTATAACACAGCCAAGAACACCTTCTTTGCCGATCTATTTTTGAACTCCTTCAAAATTTTCTCATGGTATGTGTTCATTTGAAAGTACTATTAAGTGATTTTGATCTATCCTTATAGATCTTGATGCTCAATGTTCAAGTAGCTTAATCCAGGTTTTCCATTGAAAAACATTTTTCAAATAACACTGCATGCTTTCCAGAAATTCTACATCATTTCTGATCAACAATACGTTAACAACATATACTCAGCAAAAATTCTATAGTTCTCCCACTCACTTATTTGGAAATGCAAGTTTCTCATAAACTTTGTATAAACCCAAAATCTTTGATCATCTCATCAAAGCGTACATTCCAACTCCGAGATGCTTACTCCAATCTTTAGAAGGATTGCTGGAGCTTTGCATACTTGTTAGCATCTTTCAGGATTGACAAAACCTTCTGGTTGTATCAAATACAACCTTTCCTCAAGCAAATTGTCGAGGAAACAATGTTTTGACATCCTATCTGCAAGGTTTCATAAATAATGCAGTAACTGCTAACATAATTCCAACAGACTCTTAGCATCGCTTCGAGTATCAAGTCTCATCGTAGTCAACTCCTTGAACTTGTCGAAAAACATCTTAACAACAAGTTGAGCTTTCTTAATGGTGGCACTTACCATCATTGTTCGTCTTCCTTTTAAAATCCATCTGCACCCAACAGCCTTACGACCATCAAGTAGTTCTTCCAAAGTCTATACTTTGTTTTTATACATGGATCCTCTCTCGCATTTTATGGCCTCAAGCCATTCGTCGGAATCCAGGCCCACCATCGCTTCTCCATAGCTCGTAGGTTCATTGTTGTCTAGCAACATGACTTCCAAGACAGGATTACATACCACTCTGAAGTATTACGCATCCTTGTCGACCTACGAGGTTTAGTTGTGACTTGATCCGAAGTTTCCTGATCACTATCATAAGCTTCCACTTCAATTGGTGTAGGTGCCACAGGAACAACTTTATGTGCCCTGCTACACACTAGTTGAAGTGTCGGTTCAATAACCTCATCAAGTCTCCATCATCCTCCCACTCAATTCTTTCCAGAGAAACTTTTCCTCGAGAAAGGACCCGTTTCTAGAAACAATAACTTTTGCTTCCGGATCTGAAATAGGAGGTATACCAAACTATTTTTGGGCATTCTATCAAGATGCATTTATCTGCTTTGGGTTCGAGCTTATCAGCCTGAAACTTTTTCACATAAGCATCGCAGCCCCAAACTTTTAAGAAACGATAACTTAGGTTTCTCTAATCCATACTTCATATGGTGTCATCTCAACGGAATTGTGTGGTGCCCTATTTAAAGTGAGTGTGGTTGTCTCTAATGCCTAACCCATAAATGATAGTGGTAATTCGATAAGAGACATCATGGTATGCACCATATCCAATAGGGTGCAGTTGTGATGTTCGGACACACCATCACACTATGGTGGTCTAGGCGGTATTAGTTGTGAAACAATTTCCACAATGTCTTAATTGTGTGCCAAACTCGTAACTCAGATATTCATCTCTATGATCATATCATAGACATTTTATCATCTTGTCACGATGATCTTCAACTTCACTCTGAAATTACTTAAACCTTTCAATAATTCAGATTTGTGTTTCATCAAGTAAATATACTCAGCATCTACTCAAATCATCTGTGAAGTAAGAACATAACGATATCCACTGCGTGACTCAGCACTCATTGTACTGCACACATCAAAATGTATTACTTCCAACAAGTTGCTTTCTTGTTCCATTTTACTGAAAACGAGGCCTTTCAGTCATCTTGCCCATGTGGTATGGTTTGCATGTCTCAAGTGATTCAAAATCAAGTGAGTCCAAACGATCCATCTGTATGGAGTTTCTTCATGCATATCTACCAATAGACATGGTTCACATGTCTCAATCTTTTCAAAAACGAGTGAGTCCAAAGATCCATCAACATGGAGCTTCTTCATGCGTTTTATACGAATATGACTCAAATGGCAGCACCACAAGTATGTGGTACTATCATTACTATCTTATATCTTTTGGCATGAACATGTGTATCACTACGATCAAGATTCAATAAACCATTCATTTTAGGTGCTAGACCATTGAAGGTATTATTCAAATAAACAGAGTAACCATTATTCTCCTTAAATGAATAACTGTGTGGCAATAAACATAATCCAATCATGTCTATGCTCAACGCAAACACCAAATAACAATTATTTCGGTTTAACACCAATCCCGATGGTAGAGGGAGCATGCGATGTTTGATCACATCAACCTTAGAAACACTTCCAACACATATCGTCATCTCACCTTTAGCTAGTCTCCGCAGCCTTTTTTTTCGAGTTACTAACGCTTAGCAACCAAACCGGTATTTATTACCCTGGTGCTACTAGGAGTACTAGTAAAGTACACAATAATATGACGTATATCCAAAATACTTCTGTCGACCTTGCCAACCTTCTCATCTACCAAGTATCTAGGGTAGTTCTGCTTCAGTGACTGTTCCCTCATTATAGAAACACTTAGTCTCGGGTTTGGTTCAACCTTGGGTTTCTTCACTAGAGCAGCAACTGATTTGCCGTCTCATGAAGTATCCCTTCTTTCCCTTGCCCTTCTTGAAACTAGTGGTTTAACCATCAACAATTGATGCTCCTACTTGATTTCTACTTTCGCGGTGTCAAACATCGCGAGTTGCTCAAGGATCATCATGTCTATCCCTGATATGTTATAGTTCATCACGAAGCTCCAATAGCTTGGTGGCAGTGACTATGGAGAACCATCATTATCTCATCTAGAAGATTAACTCCCACTCGATTCAAGCGATTGCAGTACTCAGACGATCTGAGCACATGCTAAACGATTGAGCTTTTCTCCCTTAGTTTGCAGGCTTAAGAAACTTGTCAGAGGTCTCATACCTCTTGACGTGGGCACTAGTCTGAAATCCCAATTTCAGTCTTTGGAACATCTCATATGTTCAGCGACGTTTCAAAAAATGTCTTTGGTGCCACAATTCTAAACCGTTAGTACTACGTACTGAACTATCACATAGTCATCAAAACATGTATGTCAGATGTTTCCCAACATCTAAAGACGATGCTCGAGGTTCAACACACTGAGCGGTGCATTAAGGACATAACCCTTCTGTGTAGTAATGAGGACAATCCTCAGTTCACGAACCCAGTACGCATAATTGCTACTGTCAACTCTCAACTAAATTTTCTCTAGGAACATATCTAAAATAGTAGAACCAAAGCGTGAGCTACGACATAATTTGCCAAGACCTTTTGACTATGTTCATGATAATTAAGTTCATGTAATCAAATTATTCAATGAACTCCCACTTAGATAGACATCCCTCTAGTCATCTAAGTGATACATGATCCGAGTCAACTAGGCCGTGTCCGATCATCATGTGAGACGGACTAGTCATCATCGGTGAACATCTTCATGTTGATCGTATCCACTATACGATTCATGTTCGACCTTTCGGTCTTCCGTGTTCCAAGGCCCTGTCTGTACATGCTAGGATCGTCAAGTTAACCTAAGTGTATTGCGTGTGTAAATCTGGCTTACACCCGTTGTATGCGAATGTTAGAACCTATCACACCCGATCATCATGTGGTGCTTCGAAATAACGGACCTTAGCAACAGTGCACAGTTATGGGGAACACTTTCTTGAAATTATTGCGAGGGATCATCTTATTTATGCTACCGTCGTTCTAAGCAAATAAGATGTAAACATGACAAACATCACATGCAAAATCATAAAGTGACATGACATGGCCAATATCATCTTGCTCCTTTGATCTCCATCTTCGAGGCGCGGCATGAACACCATCGTCACTGGCATGACACCATGACCTCCATCATCGTGTCTTCATGAAGTTGCCTCGCCAACTATTACTTCTACTACTATGGCTAACGGTTAGCAATAATGTAAAGTAATTACATGGCGTTTTCATTGACATGCAGGTCATAAATAATTTAAGACAACTCCTATGGCTCCTGCCGGTTGTCATACTCATCGACATGCAAGTCGTGATTCCTATTACAAGAACATGATCAATCTCATACATCACATATACCATTCATCACATCCTTTTGGCCATATCACATCACATAGCATACCCTGCAAAAACAAGTTAGACGTCCTCTAATTGTTGTTGCATGTTTTACGTGGCTGCTATGGGTTTCTAGCTAGAACGTTTCTTACCTACGCAAACCACAACGATGATATGCCAATTGCTATTTACCCTTCATAAGGACCCTTTTCATTGAATCTGATCCGACTAAAGTGGGAGAGACAGACACCCGCCAGCCACCTTATGCATCAAGTGCATGTCAGTCGGTGGAACCAGTCTCACGTAAGCGTACGTGTAAGGTCAGTCCAGGCCGCTTCATCCCACAATGCCACCGAATCAAGATAAGACTAGTAACGGCAAGAAAATTGAACAAATCATCGCCCACAACTACTTTGTGTTCTACTCGTGCATAGAAACTACGCATAGACCTAGCTCTGATGCCACTGTTGGGGATCGTAGCAGAAATTCAAAAAATTTCCTACGTGTCCTCAAGATCAATCTATGGAGAGACTAGCAAAGAGAGAAAGGAGTGCATCTACATACCCTTGTAGATCGCTAAGCGGAAGCGTTCAAGAGAACGGGTTTGATGGAGTCGTACTCATCGTGATCCAAATCACCGATGATCCTAGCGCCCAACGGACGGCACCTCCGCGTTCAACACACGTATGGAGCGGAGACATCTACTCCTTCTTGATCTAGCAAGGGGGGAGGAGAAGTTGATGGAGATCCAGCAGCACGACGGCGTGGTGGTGGAAGTAGCGGGATCCCGGCAGGGCTTCACCAAGCACAAGCGGGGAGGAAGAGGTGTCACGGGAGGGAGGGAGGCGCCAGGGCTTCAGGTGTGGCTTCCCTCCCTCCCCTCCACTATATATAGGGGCCTAGGTAGGGGGGGTGCCGGCCCCAGGGGTGGCTTGGCCTCCAAGCCAAGTGGAGGCGCCCCCACCCGTTAGGGTTTCCAACCCTAGGCGCATGGGAGGCCCAAGGGGGGGTGCACCAGCCAACCTGGGGCTGGTTCCAACGCCCCTTCAGCCCATGGGGCCCTCCGGGATAGGTGGCCCCATGCGGTGCACCCCCGGGACCTTTTCGGTGGTCCTGGTACAATACCGATGACTCCCGAAACTCTCCCGGTGGCCGAAACTAGACTTCCTATATATAAATCTTTACCTCCGCACTGGTTTATAAACCCAGCCGTGACTGCTCCTTCAAGCTTCTCTATATAGCAGGCTTCTGGGCCTAATTAACTAGGGCGCGCTGCCCTGTGAGCCTGCTGGCCCTTCTGGGCCTGCATTTGCACACCCTAGGTCTGGCAGGCCCACTGGGCAGCGCGCCAACATATTTTTTATATAGTTTTTTCTTTTCTGCATTATTTATTTTCTTCTATTTATTTTTGGTAATTTTTTATATAGTTTTTTTCTTTTCTGCATTATTTATTTTCTTCTATTTATTTTTGAGTAATTTTTTGTATAGTTTTTCCTTTTCTGCATTATTTCTTTTCTTCTATTTATTTTCTTCTATTTCCAGTTTGTACACGAAGTGCGTCCAGTTTTTGCCGTGACCCTCTCTACTCTTTCACACATGCTATGCGGGTGAAATGATGATACCATGCCAAGTTTCAACATTTTCATAATTCATTTTGTAGTGATTTTCAATTTCACGGTCATTTAGCTCTCTAAACAATTAGGTAAATGACCGAAAAACAATAAATGATGTCAGAACATGTTGGAAATTGATGACGTCGCTTTGAATGCTGCATACTGAACACAAAAGAAGTCCGGAGTTCAAATAAGTTTAAAAAACATTGAAGTGGCCGTGTAACAGATGAGTTCTCATCCGAAACCCTGATACTCCGAAACAGTTTGTCCAGTTTGTACACGAAGTGCATCCAATTTGTGCCGTGACCCTCTCTACTCTTTCGCG
>NC_057797.1:630774525-630790469 GCF_018294505.1 Triticum aestivum
ACAAAAGAAGTCCGAAGTTCAAATAAGTTTAAAAAACATTGAAGTGGCCGTGTAACAGATGAGTTCTCGTCCGAAACCCTGATACTTCGAAAGAGTTTGTCCAGTTTGTACACGAAGTGCGTCCAGTTTTTGCCGTGACCCTCTCTACTCTTTCGCGCATGCTATGCGGGTGATATGATGATACGATGCCAAGTTTCAACATTTTCAGGATTCATTTTGTAGTGACTTTGAATTTCACGGTCATTTAGCTCTCTAAACAATTAGGTAAATGACCGAAAAACAACAAATGATGTCAGAACATGTTGGAAATTGATGATGTTGCTTTGAATGCTGCATACTGAACACAAAAGAAGTCCGGAGTTCAAATAAGTTATTAAAAATAATAAAGAGGTACAATGCTGGTTAATTTGCTTCAAGCCATTCGGAATAGTGTAGACTGCACTGCACATAGCTCAGTGCAATCTATGCTATTCCGCAAGGCTTGAAGCTAATCAACATGCAGGTGAGCATTGCAACTCTTCGTCATTGTCTGTGCACTCACGGCTTATAAACCGCTCATACTGCCTCTCTCTTTGCGAGGTGGGACTAAAAATCAGCTTACAAAGAAACTCTAGTACCGGTTCTTGGCATGAACCGGTACTAAAGGTCTTCGTGTGGGACCCAGCCTGACCGTAGCCTGACACAGCCTCATTAGTACCGGTTCGTGGCATGAGCCGGTACTAAAGGTTGCCCACGAACTGGTACTAATGGTGCCCGCCCGCCTAGCCGTTGGAACCGGCACTAATGGTCACATTAGTGCCGGCTCAAATTCAAACCGGCACTAATGTGCTACACATTTGACCCTTTTTCTACTAGTGTGTTGTGTTCCCTATATTTGCACTGGTTGCAAACTTTGATGCCCAGTGGATGTAATAGCCGTGATAGCCTAGTGTAACTTGCTTGCTTATTTATTTCCTTGTTGTCTTGTTTATTTGTTTGCTTGTAGTCAGTGAAGTTCTTTTTCTACGGTTTGATAGTGGCTGTAATAACCTATTTTTTAAAACTAGGCCAGAATAACCATGGGCTAATATTTACTGTAATGACACTGGGCCTCCTACGGGCCGTAGAAACAGTGGGCCTTCTACGGGCCATATAAATAGTGGGCCTTCTACGGGCCATAGAAACAATGTGCCTTATACGGGCCGTAGAAACAATGGGCCTTCTACGGGCCGTATCATCAATGGGCCTTATACGGGCTGTATGATCGATTGGCCAAACATGGGCCAAATAGACCGCATTCTGGCCATAAACGGGCTAGAGTTGGAATCGTATGTGCGTGGGCCGACCATAACGGGCCATCGTTAATAGGCCGTATTTTATGACGCTATGAAAACGGCCCAACGTATTAACGGGCCACAAACGGGCCGACTGTAACCATGGGCTGAATTTGGCCCACAAGCAGAAAATGACAGTAACGGGCCGTAAGTAAAAGAATGCTGGAAAATAGCCCAAGAATAAATGGGCTCTGAGAAGGACAAACGATAACATGGGCTGGAAACGGCCCAACGGAATAACAGGTCATTAATGGGTATTATGTGATACACTGTTCTTTACAGGCCAGTTTCACCATGGGCCATTAATGGGTGCAAAGTGATACACTGTTCATTACGGGCCAGTTTCACCACGGGCCATTAATAGGCCAAGAGTTACATAGGGCCTCATATGGGCCGAAATACATCATGGGCCATACATGCGCCAGAAGTGAAAATGGGCTGGAATCATATTGGATGGCCCAGATGAATCTACTTGGCCTAATTCGAATAGGGTGTAACGGGCCTTAGGTTAGCGGGCTGTAAATGGGCTATATGCGAACAGGCCATTAACAGGCTTTCCATGGGCCGGCCCGCCACCTTTTGACCAAGTCAAGCGGGCCGGACATTTCACAGGAATGGGCCTCTGTTGGGCCGTGCCACGTGTCGACCTATCATAGGCGCCTTCTGTCCAATGAGTGGATGACATCTGTCCCAGCGATTAGCCGACACGTGTTTCCTCCAGCCAATGATGATTTTACACATGGAAAATCCCCATTGGTCGGGGCTGTTAACGGGTTATCGGATCCAAAACCTGACCTGATAGCTTAACGACGTTCTGTTATGGTGGATTCAACGTGTTGTTCACCCTTGACGAAAGAACTTCTGTGAAGCACGATTTATCGTCATGGAAGTGGACACTTCCGTGATGATAGTATTGGTAATGTCATGGAACACTTCTACGACAGCACAGGTATGACTATCTTGATTATGTCATAAAATCGTCATGGATGTACATGGATGACAGAAAATGCGACCTACTATGACAAACACGTATCATCACGGAAGTGTATTTTTTTGTAGTGGAGGCCGCCCTCTTCTCCCCCCCGCCCCTCGGGGAGGGGGAAGTTGCTTTCTCCCTCCCCTTCATCCTCCTCGTTGTCTTCGGCGATGGAGCGAGTTTCGGCATCTTCGGACACCGCGTCCGAAGTACCCTTCGGACGGAGGCCTCCTCTGGTCCCCTTGTCCTTCTTTTTGGCCTTCTTCTCCAACGCCACATAGGGCGCCGGAACCAACATCTTCGTCAAAAGCGGGATGGCTGGTTCCTCGGGAAGTGGAGCCGAACACCAAATCCGCGCTGCCTTCTTCGTCCAACCCTGAAAAGGAAAAATAGGAAAGTTGGGATAACCTCCTTGAGCAAGCCAGTAGGAGGTACGCTTTGAAGCATGGAAAACTTACCGAACTGGCGGGATGGGTCAGATCGTGTCCGCAGTCCTTAGTTGTCTCCGAAGAAGTGTCACAGGGACTTGTGCTTGGCCGGATTGAACTCCCATAGATGGCAAGCCCGATTCTGGCATGGAAGGATCCGGTGAATTAGCATCACCTGAATCACATCGACGAGCTTGACATTCTTGTCCACCATGCTCCTGATGCGCGTCTGAAGAGCAGTCAACTCACCCGACGAAGGCTAGTCCAGGCCCTTCTCTTGCCAGGAGGTAAGACACATTGGGACCCCGGACTTAAATTCAGGAGCCGCGGCCCAGGCAGCGTCGTGGGGCTGATCAGTGACATAAAACCACATGTTCTGCCACCCTTGACGATCTCCACGAAGGTGCCTGTGGGCCACGCGACGTTGGACATTTTGCTCACCATGGCGCCTCCACATTCTGCGTGTTCGCCGCCCACGACCTTCGACTTTAGATTAGAAGTCTTCAGCCAGAGTCTGAAGTGGGGAGGGATGTGGAGGAAGGCCTCACATACGATGATAAACGCCAAGATGGTGAGGAAGGATTTCGGGCCAGATAGTGGAAGTCCAGCCCATACTAGAACATGTGTCCACAAATGAATGGGTGAAGAGGAAATCCCAGTCCACAGACGAAATGAGGAATGAACACGACTGAGGGAGTCCTGGATTAGGGGGTATCCGGACAGCCGGACTATATCCTTTGGTCGGACTGTTGGACTATGAAGATACAAGATTGAAGACTTCGTCCCGTGTCCGGATGGGACTCTCCTTGGCGTGGAAGGCACGCTTGGCAGTACGGATATGTTGATTTCCTTCCTTGTAACCGACTCTGTGTAACCCTAGCCCCCTCCGATATCTATATAAACCAGAGGGTTTTAGTCCGTAGAACAACAACAATCATCCCATAGGCTAGCTTCTAGGGTTTAGCCTCTCTGATCTCCTTGTAGATCAACTCTTGTACTACTCATATTATCAAGAACAATCAAGTAGGACATAGGGTATTACCTCCATCAAGAGGGCCCGAACCTGGGTAAACATCATCTCCCCTGCCTCCTGTTACCATCCGCCTTAGACGCACAGTTTGGGACCCCCTACCCGAGATCCGCCGATTTTGACACCGACATTGGTGCTTTCATTGAGAGTTCCTCTGTGTCGTCAGCGTTAGGCTGGATGGCTCCTTCAATCATTGATAGCGATGTAGTCTGGGGTGAGACTTTTCTCCTCGGACAGATCTTTCTATCCGGCAGCTCCGCACTGCGGGCCAACTCGTTTGGCCATCTGGAGCAGATTGAGAGTTACGCCCCTGGCCGCCAGGTCAGGTTCGGAAGCTTAAATTACACGACCGACATCAGCGGAGACTTGATCTTCGACGGATTCGAGCCCCTGCCGATTGCACCGCACGATCACGATGAGCATGATTTAGCTCTGCATCGGACAGTGTTCAGGAGACCGCACCGGCAACCGCTCCAACCCTCAATTCGGAGTCAATTGCGCCATCCATGGACGGGAGGATAGACCCCGCCACAGAGGCCGCATTCTTAGCAGCGATTGAGCCGAGTATTGACCTTACCCTTGACGAGAGCCGTGACGCCGAACTACCGGACTCTTACCCGGCCACAGACTCTGAACCGCCTGCGCCCGTGCCTATCGAATCCGACTGGGCGCCGATCACGGAGTTCACCTCCGCGGATATCTTTCAGCACTCGCCCTTCGGCGACATACTGAATTCATTAAAGTCTCTCTCCTTGTCAGGAGAGTCCTGGCCGAACTATGTCCGACAGGATTGGGATGCGGATGACGAAGAAATTCGCCGCCCACCCACCACCCACTTATTAGCCACTGTCGACGATTTGACCAACATGCTCGACTTCGACTTCGAAGACATCGACGGTATGGACGACGATGCAGGAGACGAACAGGAGCCACTGCCCACAGGGCACTGGACGCCCACTTCATCATATGATGTATACATGGTGGACACACCAAAAGAAAATGATGACGAGGAACGGAAGGACGCAATGAAGGATCATTCCCTCGAGAAGTAGTCAAAGCGGCGGCGTAAGCGGCACTGCAAATCCCGCCTCGGTAGAAACAATGATCATATAGACCCAGCGATAGAGCAGGGTGAGCCAGCGGACGACAAACACGACATTGAACCACCGCCCGACCACGACAACACGGAGAATCAAACCGAACAACCCGACTCCGGCAAAGATAACAGTCCGGATGACATCACACCGAACAGGCACCCGGAGCAGCAGAATACCCATCAAAGGCTTGTTGCCACTGCGAGGAGTCTGAAAAAGCAGAAGCAAAGGCTCAGGGTTGCACAAGACACACTCAAAATTAGATGGAGTGAAGTACAAAACACTGCAGCAAAATACAGCGGTAGTCGCCACACAAAGAGCTACCCGAAGTGAAAGTTGCTACCTGAATTCGATGAGGAGACCTTAGATCCCCCGCAATCAAAAAACAAAATTGCCATCCGGTCGGATAGACGACCTCGTGGCCAACATAGAGCGGCAAACGACGCTGCACACAAGCCAGTACGCGATCCACGTGAGGGCTCGCATCAAAAGGACGGCGCAACCAGATCCATCTACAGGCTAAGAAAGCGCGCTCCAGCATGCAATGCAACACAGCAAAAACCCGAACACCACGGTACACCCAAATACAGGGGTGCCGCACACCCCCTATGTTTCACCGATGAGGTGCTGGACCATGAATTTCTAGAGGGATTCAAACCCGTAAACAAAGAGGCGTACGACGGAATGACAGATCCTGGGGTCTGGATTGAGGACTACATCCTCCATATCCACGTGGCTCGAGGAGATGATCTCCACGCCATCAAGTACTTACCCCTCAAGCTCAAAGGGCCAGCTCGGCACTGGCTTAAAAGCCTTCCCGAAAACTCCATTGGAAGCTGGGAAGAGCTCGAATATGCTTTTCGGGCAAAATTTCAAGGGACCTATATGTCCGACCACCAGATGCAGACGATTTAAGTCATATAACTCAACAGCCCGTAGAGTCAGCCTGAAAGATTTGGAATAGGTTTCTCACTAAAGAGAACCAAATAGTCGACTGTCCGGACGCTGAAGCCTTAGCAGCTTTCAAGCACAGCGTACGATACGAATGGCTTGTCAGACACCTCGGCCAAGAAAAGCCGAGAACAATGGCAGCATTAACAAGCCTCATGACCCACTTTTGCGCGGGCGAGGACAGCTGGTTAGCCTGATGCAGCACCGGCGACCCAAGTACATCCGAAGTCATGGACAGAAACGGGAAGCCACGACGCAACAAAAACAAGCGCCTGAATAAAGAAGACAGCCCGAAGAGCACGGCGGTAAACGCCGGATTCAGAAGCACTCGGCCAGGTCAGCAAAAGCTGCCCTCCAAAGGCAACAGACACAAACTGTCCGGCCTAAACAAGATTCTGGACAAAATATGCCAGATCCACAACACCTCGATAAACCTGCAAATCATACCCATAGAGAATGTTACACATGATACACCAAGGGGCAGGATACACCAAGCGAAGACGAGGACCAGCCTCGCAAGCAAAGCATTCGGGAACAAAAGAAATTCTCTCCAGAAGTCAAAACAGTAAACATGTTACACATGATAAAGGGGAGAAACAAAGCGGCACTGCTAGAGACACATGCCCCAGGGCCTATCACCATGGAGTTCTGCCACTGGTCGTCCGAACCGATCACCTTTGACCATCGGGATTACTCGGCAAGTATCCGGCATGCAGGATGGGCTGCCTTGGTGTTAGACCCGATAATTGACGGATACCACTTCACACGAGTCCTGATGGACGGCGGCAGGAGTTTAAACCTGATATATGAGGACACAGTCCGCAAAATGGGGATAGACCCAACAAAAATCAGCCATAGCAATACTACCTTTAAGGGAGTAACGCCAGGCCCAGAAGCCCATTGCAGGGACTCCCTGCTACTAGAGGTTATATTCGGTTTTCTCGATAACTTCTGCAGCAAAAAGTTAACCTTCCACATCGCTCCGTTCCAAAGTTGCTATCAAGCACTACTCGGACACGAAGCTTTCGCTTGCTTTAACGCAATACGGCATTACGCTTCTCTCAGGCTTAAGATGCCCGGTACACATGGCATCATTACAGTAAATGGAAATATTGAGCGCTCCTTGCGCGCGGAAGACCGTGCGGCTGCCTTGGCAGCCGCACACTAGACGGCCTCACCAACTAGAGCATCTGACAGGTCGTTAAGACCACGGACACGGTTAGACGAGTCCGGTGCGGCTATATATAATTGATATAGGTTTGATGGCTATACCCCTATAACAATACAAGGGGCTCAACGCGTGTAAACAAGTGACAATTAGGCTCAACCCTACTTATCTTGAACTGTACATGTTTTATTTAGTATAACGTACCTTTTTGCACAATTACTTTTCAACTAAGTTCCTCTCTTTTTCAGATGACCATCATGCTACACCCGTCCAGGATAAGGCACAACGGAGACACAGGCGCAGACCTGCAGCAGGGACCCGTTCCAAGGATTCTTTTTAGATTAAGACCCTACGTAAACCTTTTTTACTGTCTCTTGTTGATACACATCCCCCGGATTCTCACTACAATTGAGAAGGATGCTGATGTATTGGCATGTGGCCACGTCAGAATATTGCATGTACCTAGACACCAGGGGCTTATTACAAAGGGCACTGTTTAGCCCGGTTTACATCATAAAGACCGAATACCTTAGGGAGTGTTCGGCGTCGCGAGTTTGGCCTTATATGCATCAGCTCCGAATCATGTCTTTGGCCAAATGTTGGGTTTGCCCGGCTCCTGTGTTTTGCTGCCTTACGTTCCACTCTATCAGCTAAGGTGGCACCAGGAGAACTACTGCGATTGTGCCCTGGTTCATCCGGACAAGCACCTTAGTAGAGAAAGCCGAAAACTGACTATCATGATATAGCGTGAGACTGGTCAACCACTCGATGACCTAGCGGAATCTTCGGGATTCCTCCGCCTTAATGAAGGGCCGTTTCCCGGCCAGGCATGTACGCGCCCCGAATTCGAATGAGCGCGGAGCCACCAGGGGCTATATAGTAGCCCCACTGTCAAACTACACCGGCTAAGTGAAAGTGTTAAAGCATTATAGTCCGATTGCCTAGTTCACTGTGCTATCACCTCCTTAATGGACCAAGACATTGAATCAAGTGTGAACATGCATCTTCTACGAACACCCCCGCATTATATGCATGGGGGCTGAAGTCAACGACTGCCATCTTTCAGGTTATATACATATATACATAAATGGCCGCACAGGAGGCATCATAGTACTTTCGGGAAAAAGTATAAATACAACCTTGATACACTCAATAAAACATTGTTTTTACATAATATTCTTCGAGCACTGAGCCTCAATCAAACGAGCGCCTTCAAGAACTTCTTCAAAGTAGTGCTCGACAGCCACTCAGCCTATGGCCGAACCCTGTGCCGCAACAGTGGTGGCATCCATCTCCGCCCAGTATGTTTTGACACGGGCAAGGGCCATCCATGAGCCTTCTATGCATGCTGACCTCTTTACAGCATCAATGCGTGGCACATCACCAAGGAATTGTTGCACTAAGCTAAAGTAGCTATTCGGCCTTGGCCCTCCTGGCCACAGATGATCCACAACGGACCGAATGGCATGTCCGGATAATCTATGGAGCTCGGCCCAACCGGTCAACCGCTCATTCAGCAACAGCGGACAGACTGGAACGTGAAACTATGACGAGAATAGTTTCTCCACTTCAGGACCTTTCTGATCCTTGAAGTAATCGGCCGCATCAACAACAATTGCAGCCAAATCCATGTACTCGTCCGCAGAACTCCATAGCCGGTCCAGAGGAGCATATTTCGGATCTCCAAACTTAGTCCGCAACAAGAAGGGCTTCCCAGAAACGATATCCGCAGCTTGATTCAGCTCCTCCTTCGTCGCTCTAATTTTGGAGCGGACTTCCTTGGCAGCCACCCGGGCCTTCTCCAGGTCCGTCGCCTTCGCCCGGTTTTCTTCTTCAAGAAGTCGGTAACGGTCAGCAGCATCTTTTGATTCCACGGCCATCTTGGCAATCTTTTATCTGCTCTCGCAATGTGCGGCCTGTCCGGCCCTTAACTCTTCGGCCGCCTTTAAAGCAGCCACATTACTACTCCTTGCTTGCTCCTGGGCTTGGGAAAGCTCCGCCCGAATGGTCTCCACGGTGGTAGCTCCATCTGCAGTCACAACATATTAAAGATACTGGCATCATGCTGCTCTTACTATGTGACATTCACCAGAAAAATCACCTACCCTGTGCCTCGTCAAGCCGCTTGTTAACAATCACGATGTCGGCATCTGCCGCATCCAGTTGCCGCGTTAGTTCGGCAAACACATCAGTCCGGCTAGCCACCGGAGCTTCAACCACCTGCACATAAACGCGGTCTGGTTATTACCTGGGACTATGATCCTCTGTTTGCCGCCGTTTTCGATGACAACCAGAGTCTCAGGGGCTACTATCTACACAGGGCACATCTAAAAATGTGCGGTACTGTAAAAAATGTACATCATTTCGTGTACCTCAAAACCCGTCAGTAGACTCATAAAGGCTTCATGCAACCCGCTTTTGGCGGACGAAATCCTTTCAATCATCATACCCATCAACGTGCAGTGCTCTTCTGAGATAGCCGCTTGCTCTAGCAGATTCCTCAATATGTCCGACCGCACACCAGATGGTGCGAGACTCTTTTGATTGCTCCCTTCAAGAGCCGGATAATGAGGACTTCGGGTGGCCATAGGATTACCTTCTGGCCTTGCCGGATCAGGAGAAACCCTCCGCGACGACACCTCGGGTTCGCCCGCCTCATGAGGCGGTGTGGCAGGGGGAGGCGTTTCGCTCTCCATCATCTCTGGAAGAAGATCCCCTGAAGACGAGCTCTGCTGAGAAGGGCTAAGATCCAAACTGCAAGATAAATGCCTTGGTTATTTTCCTCAAAGGCAAAGCGAGATATTTTCATTTACCCTTTTACTTACAGCTCGGTGGAGGGCTGATCCCCTTGAGGGCATTGTGCGGCCAGGGTATCCCCCAGGGCAGGACCCTCCGGCAGAGATTTCTTCCCCCTTTTGGAGATCGTTGTCTCCGGGTCCTCATAGGCGGTTCTCTTTCGTCCCCGGGGAGAGGAAGTTTCAGTTCCTCCCCCCGGCTAACCTCCTTTGCTGAGGCGTTAGCCTCCTTGTTCCCCCCTTTATCTTCTCCTGAGGGCGCTTGATAAGGCGCGATCTCCGGCATCCTGGTTAGTACGGGATTTGGTGAAGTCTTAGGGAGGAGGGCCGGACACCTGACCAACTTTGGCTTCGCAATCCAATCCTGGTCTAAGAGCGGCTTTTTTAGGGCAATGTTGCGATAAATAAACAGATAGTGTGTTCCTATGCAGGGCTACTTACATGAGTATCCGGGCGATTGCAGCTCAGACATGCATCCTCAGTGATGTCCGGACACATTATTTGTGGTCCGAAGAACAATTTGTACATATCTTCGTGCGTCATGCCGAGGAAATGTTGAATAGCTCACGGTCCTTCCAGGTTGAATTCCCACATGCGAAGGGCCGGTGTTTGCAAGGATGGACTTGATGAACTAGCATGACTTGCACTACCATAACCATACTGAAATCTCTCTCAAAGAGATCTCGGAAACGGCTTTGCAGTATTGGCACGTCCTTGGCTGGACCCCAGCTCAGCCCCTTGCTGATCCATGACATCAGTTGTGGTGGGGGGCCTAAGCGAAAGGTGTGGGTAGCTACCCACTTGGCACTTCGAGGAGCTGTGATGTAGAACCACTCCCGCTGCCACAATCCGGACACCTCTGGGAAGTAACCCTCAGGCCATGGAGCGTCAGCAATTTTGCTTATTGAAGCGCCTCCGCACGCTGCATGCTGCCCCTCGATCATCTTCGGCTTCACATCGAAGGTCTTGAGCCACAGGCCGAAGTGAGGGGTAATGCGGAGGAAGGCCTCACATACGACAATAAATGTCGAGATGTGAAGAAGGGAATCCGGGGCCAGATCGTGAAAATCTAGCCTGTAATAGAACATAAGTCCCCTAACAAAGGGATCCAGAGCGAGGCCTAGTCCTCGGAGGAAGTGGGAGACGAACACGACGCTCTTGTTGGGTTCGGGAGTAGGGACGACTTGCCCTCGGGAAGGCAGCCGATGCGAAATTTCGGCGGCCACATATCTGGCCTCTCTCAACTTCTTGATGTCCTCGTCCGTGACGGAGGAAGGCATCCACCGACCTTGAAGGTTGGATCCGGACATAGTGGAAGGTTCGAAGTGCCTAAACCTGAGCTTTGGGTGTTGGAACTCGAGGCGGGAGGCGGATTCGATTAAGATCGAGAGGAAAAAGCCTTGTCCCCTTTATAAAGAGGGTGAATAGCAAGCGTCCTCCTCGTAGCCGTTTGGGACTTGCCTAAGATCTAGGAGTCCTACCAATAGGCACGGTTGGGTTACCCATGTTTGTATTGATGAGAATCCCGTAATAAAGGGGACACTACCTCTGTTACGACAAGACGTGCCAAGGAAACCGCCTTGCAAAACACGCTGTGATTGGTTATGAAAAACAATTCGAATAAAGACCTGGCTGTGGTGTGATGTCACACTACGGGGTACGTCAGCAGATTAGATTTGTGAAAATATTATTCTCTCTACGATTGTATGTGGAACTTGTTTTGCAGAGCCGGACAAGATCCTCATGTTCAAAATCTTCTATGAAGTATTCAGAGGAGGAACCCGCCTTGCAATGTTGAAGACAATCTGCCCGCCAGACTCATTGTCATTGAAGCCAGGTTCAGGGGCTACTAAGGGAGTGCTGGATTAGGGGGTATCCGGACAGCCGGACTATATCCTTTGGCCGGACTGTTGGACTATGAAGATACAAGATTCAAGACTTCGTCCCGTGTCTGGATGGGACTCTCCTTGGCGTGGAAGGCACGCTTGGCAGTACGGATATGTAGATTTCCTTCCTTGTAACCGACTCTGTGTAACCCTAGCCCCCTCCGGTGTCTATATAAACTGGAGGGTTTTAGTCCATAGAACAACAACAATCATACCATAGGATAGCTTCTAGGGTTTAGCCTCTCTGATCTCGTGGTAGATCAACTCTTGTACTACTCACATTATCAAGAACAATCAAGCATGACGTAGGGTATTACCTCCATCAAGAGGGCCCGAACCTGGGTAAACGTCGTGTCCCCTGCCTCCTATTACCATCCGCCTTAGACGCACAGTTCGGGACCCCCTACCCAAGATCCGCCGGTTCTGACACCGACAATGACCCTCTAATGGGGCTCCGGAGTGGGGACGATCTGTCCCTTAGCAGGAACTTGACGGTGGAGCTCGAGACGCATAGTTGGGTGATGTCCTTCTCCTTGACGGTGGAGGCCATCCACTTGCCCTACGCTCCGGACATGGTTGGAGTGCTTTCTTGGGGGAGTAAAAATCAGAACTTGGGCGCTGGAGCTCGAGAGTGGGTAGACGGAATGAGAGAAGGTGTGTATGAGAGAGGGGAATCCTTATCTCCTTATAAAGGCAGTGAATATTAAGTGCCTCCCCGCTCGCCTGTTCCCAAAGGCCGTGCGAACGACACTGTCGGTGGGAACGACACCTATGGGATCACAAGAATCCCTACTACGGTTGCGAGGCGCGGGGTCGTGAGAAGAGTGGATCAAATAGGTAGCACACGGTTCGTTTATCTAGGTTCAGGCCGCGGGGATGCGTAAAACCCTACTCCTACTTTGGTGGATTGTATATCTGTGTTCTTGTAACGCCCTCGATGCGGCTATAGCTCCCACGTGTCGAGGCACGACTTAGAGACATAACCGCATTGAAAGCAATGTCGCAAGTCAGGCAATCATTACAACATCCCATGTAATACATAATAAAAGGGGGAGATAACATAGTTGGCTTACACTCGCCACGTCACATCAGAGTACATAAATAACATCCATCAAACAAACACTCATGGCCCGACTACGGCGCCAAAATAGAAAAGAACCCAACATGCGACAAGGCCCTGAATCGATAACCCCAACTAGGCACCACTACTGATCATCCGGAAAAGACACGTAGTATCGCTGAGAGTCCTCGTCGAACTCCCACTTGAGCTCGTAATCGTCAACTGGAGCAGAAACACCTGGCCCTGCATCTGGAGTTGTAGTATCTGTGAGCCACAGGGACTCAACAATCTCACACCCACGCAATCAAGACTATTTAAGCTTATAGGACAGGTACGGCAATATAAGTGGAGCTGCAGCAAGCGACTAGCATATATGGTGGCTAACTTATACGCAAATGAGAGCGAGAAGAGAAGGCGAAGCACGAGCGAGAAGCTAAAGGAACATCCTGCGCAAGCATAACTCCAACACCGTGTCCACTTCCCGAACTCCGCCGAGAAGGGGCCATCACGGTAACTCACACGGTTGATTCATTTTTAATTAAGTTTAGTTAAAGTTATCTACAACCGGACATTAACAAATTCCCATCTGCCCATAACCGCGGGCACGGCTTTCGAAAGATCAATCCCTGCAGGGGGGGTCCCAACTTAGCCCATAACAAGCTCTCACGGTCAACGAAGGAATAGACCTCCACCCAAGACACACCGATCAGACTTGGTATCTCGGTACAACAAGATGATTCGACAGGTTAAAACAAGTCCAGCAACACCGCCCGAATGTGCCGACAAATCCCGATAGGAGCTCCACATATCTCTTTCTCAGGGCACACTCAGATGAGCAATCTGTACAACTAAAACCAACCCTTGAGTTTCCCCGAGGTGGCGCTGCACAGGGCTCTAGTTCGGACCAACACTCAGAGGAGCACTGGCCCGTGGGGGGCTAAAATAAAGATGACCCTCGGGCTCCGGAAACCCAAGGGAAAAAGGGGGGTTAGGCGGCAAATGATAAAACCAATGTTGGGCATTGCTGGAGAAGCTTTAATCAAGGCGAACTATCAAGGGGTTCCCATTATAGCCCAACCGCGTAAGGGACGCAACAATCCGGGAACATAACACCGATATGACGGAAACTAGGGCGGCAAGAGTGGAACAAAACACTAGGCGAGATGCCGAGCCTTCCACCCTTTACCAATTATATAGATGCATTAAGATAACATAGCAATATAATGATATCCCAACAAGTAAATAAATGTTCCCACAAGGAACGGCTCCAATCTTCACCTGCAGCTAACAACGCTATAAGAAGGGCTGAGCAAAGCGGTAACATAGCCAATCAACGGTTTGCTAGGACAATGGTGGGTTAGAGGTTCAATCATGCAATTGGGAGGCTGACAAGCAAATGGTAGGCATCGTAGCAGTGGCAAAGCAAAAGAGCGAGCAGACTAGCATAGCAAAGATAGTAGTGATTTCGAGGGTATGATCATCTTGCCTGCACAGTTGTCAGAGTTGACTGGATCCTCACAAGCAAACTCAACGGGCTCCTCGGTAGCGAACTCGTATCCCGGCTCTACCCAACAAGACAAACAAGCAACAAGGATACAATCAACCACGGGCAAGACCAAGCAATATGATGAAATGACGATATGCTATGCGGGATGCGATGCGGGATGCAAAATGCAAGATATGACAGGAAATGCATGAACCTGGCATCAACTTGGAAAACCAAGTGTGCCACTGGATAGAGGGATGAAATCGCTTGAAAACGATATAAGGATCATAGGAATCGGAGCTACGGTTTGGAAGTGGCGAGCGTTTTACGAAACGAACCGATCTGCGATATACATCAAGTAGGCTCCTAAATGCAACGAAATGAACATGCTACAGCCACCCAACATGAAAAAAAAATACATGGCAGTGATGTACACAAGATGGTTAACAAAACACTAGCACTGAGACATAGGCAAATTCATCCATTAAGAGGTTCAAACAAGCATGGCTAAAACGCAAATGCAAAACAGATTCCAGACTTAGTGAAATTAACACTAGTCTGAAATTTCAGATCATGATGCTTTCTTCGGAGCAGCAAAACAACATGATACATGACCTGAAAATGACAAGTAATAACATGGCATGGAGATACTCAACAAGCTTAACAAAACACCCAAAGTGACCCGGGGCCAAAAGGGATCACAAAATTTATTAACGGGCACACGAACATAGCTAAAACACAATCAGTTTTCAGACTTACTGAAAACTGAGACATGCTGAAATATAACTCACGAAGGCATGTAAACGAGCTCGATGCACTCACCACGGTGCAAGTCATGGCAAGTCAAGCATACATCCATTAAGAAGACACAAAATACAAGCTAGACATGGCAAGAACAATGGCATAGCATGCACGGATCACTAACAATAGCATCGGCAAAATCGCAAACAAGTTGACGATCTGCCCAGATTAACAACGAAGCAAAAGTTGAGCTCGATTGAGTCAAGCTAGAGCACTCCACATATGTAAACAAAGACATGGATGAACAGAGCATAACATAGATATCAAAACTCCCTTACTGATCATCCTCAAAAGAGGCACGGATCACTAGGAAACAAGCTGCACATATAGCATCATGAACTAAAATATCCCAGACTTAGTGAAAATCACTAAGTCTCTGAAATCAGCAATCTCAGGTACCTCTCTTCGCAAGCTTGCACAAGACAACACACACATCCTAAAAATGCATGGGTGGCACCTCTGGAAAGAAGACAAAATGCTTAACAATTCATCCCAAAGAGGCACAGACATATCATGCACGGATTAAACATGGCAAAAATGACAAAAGTGCATGATGAACTAACGGATCTGCAATTTAACTCACGAAGCCTCCTTCTAACAGCATTTTGGGCAACAAGATGACCTCAAATGCAAATGATGCAATGGAATGAAATGATTTACATGTCGAGGCGAAGATTTTGGTATATCATATGCCCAAAACGGAGCTACAGTTGCGGAGATGCAAGCAGTCAAAGGTAGCACGAAAATTAGGGTTTCGGGGGAGAGAGGTCAACCCAGATCTAGATCCAGCGGCACGGATTACGAGGCGGCCGGGGCACTGTAGCACGAGTCGCCGGAGGAGCTCGTCGCTGGAGCCGGTGGAGGAGGGGAGGCCGGCGAGGCGGCGGGGAGAGGCCGGGGTGGCGCCGGGGAGGCCGGGGGAGGCCGGTGGCGGCGCCCGGCGGCGGTGGACGCGG
>NC_057797.1:630790755-630800153 GCF_018294505.1 Triticum aestivum
GGGACACGTGGCGGCGGCGGGTTGGATGGCGGCGGCGGGCGGACGTTGTCCGGTCGGATCCGGACACGTCCGTCGGTGGCGGGGTTGATCTGTTTTTTTTAGGAGGAGGACGGGGAGGAAGACGAGATCCGAAATGGGGGGTGTATTTATAGGCATAAGTGGAGCTAGGAGAGTCCAAATGAGGTGCGGTTGTCGCCCACGCGATCATGATCGTACGCCCTAGTACATGGAGCAGAGTTTGGTGGGTTTTGGGACCATTTTTGGGGGGTGTTGGGCTGCAACACACACGAAGCCTTTTCGGTCCCTCGGTTAACCGTTGGAGTATCAAACGAAGTCCAAATGATACGAAACTTGACAGGCGGTCTACCGGTAGTAAACCAAGGCCGCATGACAAGTCTCGGTACAATCCAGAAATGTTTGATCCCCACACACGAAAGAAAGCTAGAAAAGGCCACCGGAGGAGAATGAAGCGCCGGAATGCAAAACGGACAATGGGGAAAATGCTCGAATGCATGAGATGAACATGTATGCAAATGCAATGCACGTGATGACATGGTATGAGATGCATGAAAACGAAAACAACACATGGAGACAAAGACCCGAACCCGAGAAATAAATATAACTTAGCGCCGGAGACGGCAAGAGTTGGATACAAATATGGAAATTATATCTGGGGCGTTACAACACTCCACCACTACGAAAAGATCTCGTCCCAAGATCTAGGACTGAAAGAACTCCGGGTACTCAGAACGGAGGTGATCCTCGCGTTCCCAGGTAGCTTCACGGTCGAAATGGTGAGACCACTTGACTTTGAGAAATTTAATTGACTTGTTGTGAGTCTTGCGTTCAGTCTCTTCAAGAATAGCAAGTGGGTGCTCACGATAGGAGAGATCTTCTTGGAGCTCAATGTCCTCGAAGTTGACGGTGCGGTCAGGAGTCTTGAAACACTTTCGAAGCTGAGAGACATGGAACACATCATGAACATTTGCAAAGTTTGAAGGAAGCTCAAGTTGATAGGCGAGGTGGCCTCTCTTGCTGACAATCTTGAAAGGTCCCACGTATCTAGGGGCAAGCTTCCCTTTGATACCGAAGCGACGAGTACCTTTCATAGGAGAGACGCGGAGGTAAACATGATCTCCAATGTCGAAAGCCAAATCACGGTGCTTACTATCATAGTAGCTCTTCTGGCGGGTTGAGCTGCTTTGAGGTTATCACGAATGACTTTGCACATATCTTCTGCTTCTGTGATTAAGTCATTACCCAGCAGCTGACGTTCACTGGTTTCAGACCAGTTGAGAGGGGTACGGCACTTCCTGCCATATAGAATTTCAAAGGGGGCCTTGCCCGAACTTGCTTGAAAGCTGTTGTTGTATGAGAATTCGGCATAAGGAAGACAGTCCTCCCACTTCATGCCGAAAGAAATCACACAAGCCCTGAGCATGTCTTCGAGAATCTGGTTGACACGCTCAACTTGACCGCTCGTTTGAGGATGAAAAGCAGTGCTGAAGCGGATACTGGTGCCCATGGCCTTCTGAAAAGAATCCCAAAACTTGGAGGTAAAGATGCTGCCACGGTCTGAAGATATCACTTGAGGAATACCGTGCAGAGAGACAATGCGAGAGGTATAGAGTTCCGCCAATTGAGCTGCAGTGATTGACTCTTTGATAGGCAGAAAATGAGCCACTTTGGTGAGCTTGTCGATGACGACGAATATAGCATCATTGCCACGCTTGGACTTTGGAAACCCAGTCACGAAGTCCATTTCAATGTGGTCAAACTTCCATTCTGGAATGGCAAGAGGTTGGAGGAGACCTGCTGGCCTTTGGTGTTCTGCCTTCACTCTTCTGCAGACATCACACTCGTTCACGAATTGAGCGATCTCGCGCTTCATTCGAGTCCACCAATAAGTTTGCTTGAGATCCTGATACATCTTCGTACTACCAGGGTGGATGGAGAGGAGAGAATTGTGAGCCTCGTTCATGATCACCTTACGAAGTTCACCTTTGGGCACAACAATTCGATCCTCGAAGAAGAGAGTGTCTTTGTCATCAAGTCGGTAACACTTGTACTTGGACTGACTCTTTGCAATACCAATCTTCACCTTCTTCACCATAGCATCAAGAAGTTGGGCTTGGCGAATCTGGTCTTCTAAGGTAGGAGAGACTTGAAGGTTGGCGAGGAAACCTTGAGGAACAATTTGCAGATTAAGTTTGCAGAAAGCTTCACAAAGCTCGGGTTGATAAGGCTTAAGAATCAGACTGTTGCAATATGCTTTCCTGCTCAAAGCGTCAGCAATCACATTAGCCTTGCCTGGAGTATACTCAATACTCGGATTGTACTCTTGAATCATCTCGACCCATCGAGTCTGCCTGAGGTTGAGATTAGGCTGGGTGAAGATGTACTTGAGACTCTTGTGATCAGTGAAAATGTTCACTTTTCTTCCCAATAGAAGATGTCTCCAAGTCAACAAAGCATGCACAACTGCCGCCAACTCGAGATCATGAGTGGGGTAGTTCTTCTCATTAGGTTTCAACTGGCGAGAGGTATAAGCAACAACTTTCTTCTCTTGCATCAGTACAACACCGAGACCTTGGAGAGAGGCATCACAAAAGACCTCGTACGGCTTGGTTTCATCAGGCGGAGTCAGAACTGGAGCAGTGATCAACTTCTCTTTCAAAGTGTTGAAAGCAATATCACACTCCGGAGACCAAACGTACTTGACGTGCTTCTGAAGAAGATTTGAGAGAGGCTTGGCGATCTTAGAAAAGTTTTCAACGAATCTTCTGCAATAGCTTGCGAGACCGAGGAAACTGCGGAGTTGCTTCACGTTCTGAGGAGGTTCCCAATTCACAATTGCGGACACCTTCTCAGGATTCACGGAAATGCCCTTGGCAGAGATGATATGACCAAGATAAAGAACTTCATCGAGCCAAAATTCACACTTGGAGAACTTGGCGTAGAACTGATGTTCCCTGAGCTTGTGAAGAACCAAACGCAAGTGCTTTGCATGATCTTCCTTGTTCTTGGAGAAAACCAGAATGTCGTCGAGATAGACCAAAACAAAGTCATTGGTGTAGGGGCTAAATATGAAGTTCATCATGCGAGAGAATGTCGGAGGAGCGTTGGCGAGGCCAAAAGACATGACGGTGTATTCATATGAACCAAAGCTTGTTCTGAACGCCGTCTTGGGAATATCTTGCTCACGAATACGAATCTGATGATAACCCATACGGAGATCAAGCTTGGAGAATACTTGAGCACCCTTGAGTTGTTCGAACAGCTCATTGATGTTGGGAAGTGGGTATTTGTTCTTGATGGTCTTCTTGTTCACTGGACGGTAATCAACACAAAGTCGACTCGATCCATCCTTCTTCTTCACAAAAAGAACACCACAACCCCACGGAGAAGTACTAGGCCGAATGAGACCCAATCTTTCTTGCTCATCGAGTTGTTTCTTCAACTCCTTCAACTCTTCGGGGCCGAGCTTGTAGGGACGTTTGCACACAGGTTCCGTACCGGGCTCAAGTTCAATAACAAATTCAACCGGCCGGTTTGGAGGCATCCCTGGAAGTTCTTCTGGAAAAACGTCTTGATACTCACAAACAACCGGAATCTGCAAAATAGCATCCAATTCACCCTTCTCATTGAGAGAAAACAACCGGATGGTATTATCCCGAGCAGCAAAGACAATTACATCCTCAGACGAATGAGTCAGTTGAATCTGCCTGGCTGCACAATCAAGCTGAGCTTTATGCTTAGAGAGCCAGTCCATCCCAAGAATAAGATCAATGTCAGAATTGCCAAGAACCACCGGAGAAGAGAGAAACTTGCAGTCGCCCAAAGTGATTGTAACATCCGGAACACACACTCGAGATGTCAAGAGGCTGGCCGGAGAGTCAATAGACAACGGTCTCGGCAACATTTGAGTAACAAAATCATGCTTGGAAGCAAAAGGTCTCGAGATGAAACAATGCGATGCACCAGTGTCAAAAAGAACTTTTGCAGGAATATCATTAACAGGAAGGTTACCCATTATCACATCTGAAGAATCCTCTGCCTGAGCTGCATTCACCATATTGACCTTGGCATGCTTGGGGTTGTGCTTGACCACAGCTGTACTTGCCGATCTGACAGGAGGAGGAGGAGGAAGACGCCTCTGCTTGGTACACTTGTTGGCATAGTGACCCTTCTGAAAGCGGACGGTGATACGGAACACTAGGTCTTGGCGCTTGAGACGAAGACTTGTTCTGAAAGCCTGGGTTGGGTGGGTGGGAGAAACCACTGCCACCTTTGCTCTTCTGCTGATACGGCTGACGGAATGGAGGAGGAGGAAGCCAATACTTCTGCTGCTTGACCACTTGAGTAGAGGAAGACGGAGTAACATCTCTGGCACGCTTCCTGGAAGCATCACACCTCATCTGAGCAGCCTCTTGTTTCAGTGCCATGTTGTAGAACTCATCGTATCTCAACGGCTCAAAGAGGACAAGAGCGAGCTGAATTTCCTCATGAAGACCACCCCTGAACTGATAGATCATGCTCTTCTCATCAGGAACATCCTGCTTGGCAAAACGGGCGAGCTTCTGGAACAACTTGTTGTAGTCATAGACAGACAAAGAGCCTTGCTTCAGATTGCGGAATTCCTGACGCTTACTTTCAACCACACTTTGAGGAATGTGATGAGCGCGGAAATCTTGACGGAAATCATCCCAAGTGATAACACGTCCACCTCTGGAATCCTTGTACTGCTGGAACCACTCTGCAGCCTGATCTTTGAGCTGGAAAGAAGCGAACTTGACGAAATCTTCAGGCTTGACGTTGCTGCATTCAAAATGCTTGCCCAGATCCACTAGCCAATCGTCAGCATCGGTAGCCTCAACACAACCGCTGAACGTCTTTGGGCCATTTGCGAGGAACTGGTTTAGTGTAGCAAAATGGTGCTGGTTGTTTCCTTGATTCCCTTGACTGCCTTGATTCCGCTCTTGGAGGATTTGCATGATCAACTGTGTATTTGCATTAGTAGCGGCCATCACAGCTTGCCATGCTTCCGGAGGAGGCGGAGGTGGAGGCGGATCAGGATTCGGAGTCGTGCACGTTGGAGGAGCCATCCTGAACAGGTTGACCACCATTAGCACACAAATAAACAAATATTGAAGCTGAATCCAACGGAATGAAATTGCAACATAAAGTCTTCACATCCGAACAAAATGAACGAATGCATTTCTCTTGAAGTGGTCACATATCCATAAATTGCGAAGCCACGAAGAATTAAGGAAGAGAAATAAATCAACAAGGTACGGATCAAGAACGAATAATCGGTAAGAAATCCCAATCTCAAACCAATATCCGTGGAAGAAGAACTAGAGCTACTAGAATTCCCACCTATGAAATTCCCGAACCTTTCTGGTTATGCAATCAGGTGTTGGGGATACAGGGGAAGCATAATATCTCACCCAAACTAGCAAATCCTACATCCAGTTGTATCCATCCTTCAACACATAACCAAGAAAACTTCGGAAACCATCTACCTCAACCTTCGAAAAGCATCCGTTATACAAGTTATGGCGATACTCCCGAACTCCCGCCCTAGTACTAGGTGGCGTCGAGGTTATCTCACCAACGAACTGTATAAAAGAGATTTTCGATGTCGGCGAACATATCTCAAGTATACCAGAATTGCAACGATAAAATTGTGACGACAACACCTCGGAGATCAACTCCCCGGGACACTGCCACAACCCCTAAAGACAGGAGGCACCAAGAACAATGTTCTCGTCACAAAACCATCGGAACAAAACCAAGATACTCGCGTGATCCTAAAAAAATTTAGTGAAATTTGAGAAGAGAAGAGTCAAAACTCTACGTCAGGATGCCTTACCAGAGCGATGAGGAGACTGGGAAGTAAAAAAGAATTCCTTAGCTCTCTGATATATAATTCCTAAGGACTCAAAACATTTTTTTCTAGACACAACTCGGCTGCTAAAAACGATCAAGCAATGGGGGCTCCTAAGCTCGGGGAAGGCTCTGATTACCAACTTGTAACGCCCTCGATGCGGCTATAGCTCCCACGTGTCGAGGCACGACTTAGAGACATAACCGCATTGAAAGCAATGTCGCAAGTCTGGCAATCATTACAACATCCCATGTAATACATAATAAAAGGGGGAGATAACATAGTTGGCTTACACTCGCCACGTCACATCAGAGTACATAAATAACATCCATCAAACAAACACTCATGGCCCGACTACGGCGCCAAAATAGAAAAGAACCCAACATGCGACAAGGCCCTGAATCGATAACCCCAACTAGGCACCACTACTGATCATCCGGAAAAGACACGTAGTATCGCTGAGAGTCCTCGTCGAACTCCCACTTGAGCTCGTAATCGTCAACTGGAGCAGAAACACCTGGACCTGCATCTGGAGTTGTAGTATCTGTGAGCCACAGGGACTCAGCAATCTCACACCCACGCAATCAAGACTATTTAAGCTTATAGGACAGGCACGACAATATAAGTGGAGCTGCAGCAAGCGACTAGCATATATGGTGGCTAACTTATACGCAAATGAGAGCGAGAAGAGAAGGAGAAGCACGAGCGAGAAGCTAAAGGAACATCCTGCGCAAGCATAACTCCAACACCGTGTCCACTTCCCGAACTCCGCCGAGAAGGGGCCATCACGGTAACTCACACGGTTGATTCATTTTTAATTAAGTTTAGTTAAAGTTATCTACAACCGGACATTAACAAATTCCCATCTGCCCATAACCGCGGGCACGGCTTTCGAAAGATCAATCCCTGCAGGGGGGTCCCAACTTAGCCCATAACAAGCTCTCACGGTCAACGAAGGAATAGACCTCCACCCAAGACACACCGATCAGACTCGGTATCTCGGTACAACAAGATGATTCGACAGGTTAAAACAAGTCCAGCAACACCGCCCGAATGTGCCGACAAATCCCGATAGGAGCTGCACATATCTCTTTCTCAGGGCACACTCAGATGAGCAATCCGTACAACTAAAACCAACCCTTGAGTTTCCCCGAGGTGGCGCTGCACAGGGCTCTAGTTCGGACCAACACTCAGAGGAGCACTGGCCCGTGGGGGGCTAAAATAAAGATGACCCTCGGGCTCCGGAAACCCTAGGGAAAAGGGGGGTTAGGCGGCAAATGATAAAACCAATGTTGGGCATTGCTGGAGAAGCTTTAATCAAGGCGAACTATCAAGGGGTTCGCATTATAGCCCAACCGCGTAAGGGACGCAACAATCCGGGAACATAACACCGATATGACGGAAACTAGGGCGGCAAGAGTGGAACAAAACACTAGGCGAGAGGCCGAGCCTTCCACCCTTTACCAAGTATATAGATGCATTAAGATAACATAGCAATATAATGATATCCCAACAAGTAAATAAATGTTCCAACAAGGAACGACTCCAATCTTCACCTGCAGCTAACAACGCTATAAGAAGGGCTGAGCAAAGCGGTAACATAGCCAATCAACGGTTTGCTAGGAAAATGGTGGGTTAGAGGTTCAATCATGCAATTGGGAGGCTGACAAGCAAATGGTAGGCATCGTAGCAGTGGCAAAGCAAAAGAGCGAGCAAACTAGCATAGCAAAGATAGTAGTGATTTCGAGGGTATGATCATCTTGCCTGCACAGTTGTCAGAGTTGACTGGATCCTCACAAGCAAACTCAACGGGCTCCTCGGTAGCGAACTCGTCTCCCGGCTCTACCCAACAAGACAAACAAGCAACAAGGATACAATCAACCACGGGCAAGACCAAGCAATATGATGAAATGACGATATGCTATGCGGGATGTGATGCGGGATGCAAAATGCAAGATATGACAGGAAATGCATGAACCTGTCATCAACTTGGAAAACCAAGTGTGCCACTGGATAGAGGGGATGAAATCGCTTTAAAACGATATAAGGATCATAGGAATTGGATCTACGGTTTGGAAATGGCGAGCGTTTTACGAAACGAACCGATCTGCGATATACAACAAGTAGGCTCTTAAATGCAACGAAATGAACATGCTACAGCCACCCAACATGAAAACAAAATACATGGCAGTGATGTACACAAGATGGTTAACAAAACACTAGCACTGAGACATAGGCAAATTCATCCATTAAGAGGTTCAAACAAGCATGGCTAAAACGCAAATGCAAAACAGATTCCAGACTTAGTGAAATTAACACTAGTCTGAAATTTCAGATCACGATGCTTTCTTCGGAGCAGCAAAACAACATGATACATGACCTGAACATGACAAGTAATAACATGGCATGGAGCTACTCAACAAGCTTAACAAAACACCCAAAGTGACCTGGGGCCAAAAGGGATCACAAAATATATTAACGGGCACACGAACATAGCTAAAACACAATCAGTTTTCAGACTTACTGAAAACTGAGACATGCTGAAATATAACTCACGAAGGCATGTAAACGAGCTCGATGCACTCACCACGGTGCAAGTCATGGCAAGGCAAGCATACATCCATTAAGAAGACACAAAATATAAGCTAGACATGGCAAGAACAGTGGCATACCATGCACGGATCACTAACAATAGCATCGGCAAAATCGCAAACAAGTTGACGATCTGCCCAGATTAACAACGAAGCAAAAGTTGAGCTCGATTGAGTCAACCTAGAGCACTTCACATATGTAAACAAAGAAATGGATGGATAGAGCATAACATAAATATCAAAACTCCCTTACTGATCATCCTCAAAAGAGGCACGGATCACTAGGAAACAAGCTGCACATATAGCATCATGAACTAAAATATCCCAGACTTAGTGAAAATCACTAAGTCTCTGAAATCAGCAATCTCAGGTACCTCTCTTCGCAAGCTTGCACAAGACAACACACACATCCTAAAAATGCATGGGTGGCACCTCTGGAAAGAAGACAAAATGCTTAACAATTCATCCCAAAGAGGCACAGACATATCATGCACGGATTAAACATGGCAAAAATGACAAAAGTGCATGATGAACTAACGGATCTGCAATTTAACTCACGAAGCCTCCTTCTAACAGCATTTTGGGCAACAAGATGACCTCAAATGCAAATGATGCAATGGAATGAAATGATGTACATGTCGAGGCGAAGATTTTGGTATATCATATGCCCAAAACGGAGCTACGGTTGCGGAGGTGCAAGCAGTCAAAGGTAGCACGAAAATTAGGGTTTCGGGGGAGAGAGGTCAACCCAGATCTAGATCCAGTGGCACGGATTACGAGGCGGCCGGGGCACTGTAGCACGAGTCGCCGGAGGAGCTCGTCGATGGAGCCGGTGGAGGAGGGGAGGCCGGCGAGGCGGCGGGGAGAGGTCGGGGTGGCGCCGGGGAGGCCGGTGGCGGCGCCCGGAGGCGGTGGAC